>NC_045439.1:93282648-93374364 GCF_002776525.5 Piliocolobus tephrosceles | reverse complement strand
AAGGACAGGGAAATAAAATAAATGAGGAGACTGTAGCTATGTTGGACAGATCTCAGACATCCAATGTAAGTACTCACAAAAGAGAGGAGATCAAACGGAAGAGAGGAAATTCAGTAAGTGCTATAAGACAGCTTTGATTTACTAAAAGCTTTTGTGAAAAAAAATCAAAGCTATCATTAAATATGTGTCAATTGTAAGATGTATTGCATTTTGATTTCAAAAAATGAAAAAAGATAGGAAGCTGCTGTAAAGGTAAACTGAGGCTGGAGGCGAACCGGCAATGAAGACACAAGGCAAATGGCAGTGAGAATAGCCTTTTATTAGGGCTTGCGGGTGAGGTTCCTTGGTCCAAAGGTGCGGGCCGAGGAAGTCGTGCTGAGGGAGGAGGCTAGGGGCTTTTTATAGCCTGAGAGGTAGGGAAGCTGGTTGTGCAAACAGGGCCTGGGGGGTCTTGAAACTACTAGGGCAGAAGTTGAGTAAGGGTCAAGAGGAAGGGGTCTTTGGAAACTGTTAACTGAAACTGCTGTCTACGAACTTGTGGAATGCAGGTGAGCTGCAGGTCATGGGGGAATGTGGTTGCCCAGCGGGAACTCTTGACGCATGTAAATCTGTGGGTGTGTACAAGGGTGAAGGGAGTCTTTAACAAAAGGCCTGCTCCGCCGGGTAACGCTGCCATGTTGGGTCTAGATTCCTGCCTAACAGCCTCAAGTTAGAATTTAGGAAATGTAGAAATAGAAAAAAATTATGATATAGAAATTGTTATAGGCCATATCCTCTGAGTCTGAGTAGTTCAAATAAATGTCAAGTAAAGAGGTTTGAATCAAAACCTATAAACATTACAAATTTTAAAACACTCTCTTGAAGAAATTATTCATGCAAGAGGAAATCAAAAATATAATTACACATTATGTAGAAGATAACAAAAACAACAGTATTCATTTCAGAAATTATCATGTAATTACAGTCTATACTGAGAGGACCTCACATTCTTTTAATAAATGTAAACAATATATTCAGTAAGTGGTGTTGGAACAGTTGGTTAATTTAGAAAAAGTTAAATTTTTAACATGTAATTTGTAACATATGTAATTGTAAATTCCAAATGGATTGAAGAGTTAAATAAAAATTAAACCATAAAAACATAAAAATAACATGAAAGCAAATGCTCCTCAAATTTCTGAGGGAGAAGCTTCAAATGAATGGAAAGTAAAATGTATTGATGGATTTAACTACATAGAAGGCTTAAATGAATACTTGTTGAAAAACATTCAAATGAGAAGTTAAAGTAAAATAACATGTAATACAAATTTTGTAAAGTACTATGTAAAAGAGTTTTCAAATGGACAAAAAAGAGATAGATGAATAGGTAAAGGAAAATACTAATAGATGAATAGGTAAAGGAAAATACTAATAGAAAAGCAAGTGACTGGTTAATAATCATATGGACAGATTCAACTTTATTTCTAATCAATAAAATATAAACCCAAGCAATGACTAAATAGCAATCCCTCACCTCCAGCAATTACTTTCAAAAAAAGAAGTTTGCAAACCCAGTGCTAGTGATGGTGATGGGCAGAGATCGTTTATATTGTGCTGTTGAATACTGCTAAGTGCAGTGCTTTCGATAAGCGGTTTTGCAACGTGTATTAATGTGGGGAAAAGAAAGAAAGATCAGACTGTTACTGTGTCTATATAGAAAGAAGTAGACATAAGAAACTCCATTTTGTTCTGTATTTGAGATGCTGTTAATCTGTGACCCTACCCCCAACTTTGTCCTTGCAAGAGACATGTGCTGTGGTGACTCAAGGTTTAAAGGATTTTGGGCTGTGCAGGGTGTGCTTTGTTAAACAAGTGCCTGAAGGCAGGTTGCTGGTTAAAAGTCATCACCATTCTCTTAATCTCAAGTACCCAGGGACACGTACACTGCCAAAGGTCGCAGGGACCTCTGCCTAGGAAAGCTAGGTATTGTCCAAGGTTTCTCCCTATGTGATAGTCTGAAATATGGCCTCGTGGGAAGGGAAAGACCAGATCGTCCCCCAGCCTGACACCCGTGAAGGGTCTGTGCTGAGGAGGACTAGTACGAAAGGAAAGAAGGTCTCTTGGCGGTTGTTGGCAGTTGAGATAGAGAGAAGCATCTGTCTCCTGCCCGTCCCTGGGCAATGGAACATCTTGGTATAAAACCTGATTGTATGTTCTGTTTACTGAGAAAGGAGAAAACCGCCTTAGGGCGAAAGGCGGGACTTCCTAGCCCAATGCTGCTCTTTATGCACTAAAAAGGTTTATGGAGATATTTGCATATGCATATCAAGGCACAGCACTTTTCCTTAAACTTATTCATGTCACAGAGATCTTTATTCATATGTCTTACTGCTGATTTTCTCCCTACAGTGATCCTATTATCCTGCCACTTCCTTTTCTTTAAGATGGTAAAGATAATTATATATGTGAACAGAAAGAAAAACCTCATGAAAAAGCAACAATGATAACAGTGGTTATCACTGGGTTGTGGAATTAGGAGTGTTTTAAATTTTCTTTTAAATGTATTCTCCAGGATTACTACAAATGAGCATATAATACTTTGATCATTAAAATATGATTAAAATTTTCTTTCTATATAGTGACGAAGAAGTACTTGGGAAGGGATTAACAATACTTAATTAACAATTAAGATATTTTGAAGGTTGGTGGCAATTTTAATACAAAGAAAGGATTGGAGGAATGGACATCTGAGGCTCAACACTTGTTTAATAGTGTCCACTTTTTTCTACTTCTGGTTCTGATTTCCCTTCTTGTCTTTTTTTAATTTTTAAATTTTATTCATTCATTTGTTTATTTTTATTTTTATTTTTTTGAGACAGAGTCTCACTCTGTCGCCAGGCTGGAGTGCAATGGTGCAGTCTCAGCTCACTGCAATCTCCATCTCTTGGGTTCAGGTGATTCTCCCACCTCAGCCTCCCGAGTAGCTGGGATTACAGGCACATGCCACCACACCCAGCTGATTTTTGTATTTTTAGTAGAGACGGAGTTTCACCATGTTGCCCAGGGTGGTCTCGATCTCCTGACCTCTTGATCTGCCTGTCTCGGCCTCACAAAGTGCTGTGGTTACAGGTGTGAGCCACCGTACCTGGCCTATTCATTCATTTTTAACATTTGTGGGGTACCTAGTAGATGTATATATTTATGGGATATGTGAGATATTTTGAATCAGGCATGCAATGCACAATAATCACATCAGGGTAAATAGGGTATCCATCACATCAGGTGTTTATCCCTTCTTTGTGTTCAATCAAATTACACTCTCAGTTATTTTAAAATGTATAGTAAATTATTGTTGACTCTAGTCACCCGGTAGTGCTACCAGATACTAGATCTTGTTCATTTTATCTAACTATATTTTTGTTCTCTTTAGCCATCCCCACTTCCCCCACTGCCACTATCCTCCCTAGCCATTGGTAAGCACCATTCTACTGTGTATCCCCATGAGTTCAGTTGTTTTAATTTTCTTTAGCTTCCACAAATAACTGAGAACATGTGAAGTTTGTCTTTCTGTACCTGGTTTATTTCACTTAACATAATGACCTCCAGTTTCATCAATGTCATTGCAAATTACAGAATCTCATTCTTTTTTTATGGCTGAAGAGTACTCCATCGTGTATATGCACCACATTTTTTTTTATGCATTCATCTGTTCGTGGACCCTTACGTTGCTTCCAATTCTTAGCGCTTGTGAATAGTGCCATAAAAAACATGGGAGGGCAGATATCTCTTCGATATAATGATTTCCTTTCTTTTGGGTATATATCTAGCAGTGGGATTGCTGGAACATATGATAGTTCTATTTTTAGTTTTTTGAGGAACCTCCATACTCTTCTCCATAGTGGTTGTGCTAATTTACATTCCCACCAACAGTGTATGAGGGTCCCCCTTTCTCCACCTTCTTGCCATCATTCATTATTGCTTGTCCTTTGGATAAAAGTCATCTTAACTGGAGTGAGATGTTATCTCATTGTAGTTTTGATTTACATTTCTCTGAAGATCAGTAATCCTGAGTACCTTTTCATATGCCTGTTTGGACTGTAGCAATCCTCTCATCTCAGCCTCTCTAGTAGGTGGGACCACAGGCTTTTTAATTTTATGTGATCCCACTTGTCTTCTTTTGCTTTGGTTACCTGCACTTGTGGGGTATTACTCAAGAAATCTTTGTCCAGTCCAATATCCGGGAGAATTTCCCCAATGTTTTCTTTTAGTAGTTTCATAGTTTGAGGTCTTAGACTTAAAAATTTTTTGATTTGATTTTTGTGTATGACAAGAGATGAGTGTCTAGTTTTATTCTTCTGCATATGGACATCCAGTATTCCCAGCATCATTTATTGAAGAGACTCTCCTTTCCCCAGTGTATGTTATTGGCACTTTTGTTGAAAATGAGTTCACTGTAGATGTATGCATTTATATCTGGATTCTCTATTCCGTTGGTCTATATGTCTGTTTTTTATGGCAGTACCATGATGGTTTGGTTACTACAGCTCTGTAGTATAATTTGAAGTCAGGTAATGTGATTCCTCCAGTTTTCTTATTTTTGGTCAGAAAAGCTTTGGCTATTCTGGTTCTTTTGTGGTTCCATATAAATTTTAGTATTATTTTTTCTCTTTCTGTGAAGAATGTCATTGATATTTTGATATGGATTGCATTTAATCTGTAGATGACTTTTGGTATTATGGACATTTTAATGATATTGATTCTTCCGACCCATGAATACGGAATATCTTTTCATTTTTTTGGTGTGTCCTCTTCAATTTCTTGCATCAACATTTCGTAGTTTTCATTGTAGAAATATTTCATTTATTTGGTTAAGTTTATTTCTAGGTATTTTATTTTATTTGTAGGTATTGTGAATGGGACTGCTTTCTTGATTTCTTTTTCAGATAGTTTGCTATGGGCATATGGAAATGTTACTGATTTTTGTATGCTGACTTTGTGTCCTGCAACTTTACTGGATTTGTCAGTTCTAATAGAGTTTTTGTGGTATCTTTAGGTTTTTCCAAATATAAGATCATGTCATCTGAAAACATGGATAATTTGACTTCTTCCTTTCCAATTTGGATGCCCTTTATTTATTTCTTTGTCTGATTGCTCTAGCTAGGAATTCCAGTACTATGTTGAATAACAGTGGTGAAACTGAGCATCCTTGTCTTGTTGTTGATCTTAGAGGAAAGGCTTGCAATTTTTTGTCATGCAGTATGATACTAGCTGTGGGTCTGTTATATATGGCTTTCATTATGTTGATGTATGTTCCTCCTATATCTAATTTTTTAAGTTTTATTTTTTTTATTATTATTATTTTTTGAGACGGAGTCTTGCTCTGTCGCCCGGGCTGGAGTGCAGTGGCCAGATCTCAGCTCACTGCAAGCTCCGCCTCCCGGATTTTCGCCATTCTCCTGCCTCAGCCTCCGGAGTAGCTGGGACTACAGGCGCCCGCCACCTCGCCCAGCTAGTTTTTTGTATTTTTTAGTAGAGACGGGGTTTCACCGTGTTAGCCAGGATGGTCTCGATCTCCTGACCTCGTGATCTGCCCGTCTCGGCCTCCCAAAGTGCTGGGATTACAGGCTTGAGCCACCGCGCCCGGCCAAGTTTTATTTTTATCATGAAGGGATGTTGAATTTTATTAAATGCTTTTCCAGCATCAATTGAAATGATCATATGGTTTTTGTCCTTCATTCTGTTGATGTGATGTATCACATTGATTTGCATGTTAAACCATCCTTGCATCCCTAGGATAAATCCCACTAGGTCATGATGAACGATCTTTCTAATTTATTGTTGATTTCAGTTTGCTAGTATTTTGTTGAGGATTTATGCATCAGTGTTAATCAGGGATATTGGCCTGTAGTTTTCTTTTTTTTGATGTGCCTTTGGTTTTACTATCAGGGTAATACTGACCTCAGAGAATGAGTCTGGAAGTATTCTCTCCTTGATTTTTCAGAATAGTTTGAGTAGGATTAGTATTAGTTCTTGTTTAAAGGTTTGGGAGAATTCAGTAGTGAAGTCATTGGATCTTGGGCTTTTCTTTATTAGGAGCCTTTTAATTGTGGCTTCAATCACATTACCTGTTATTGGTCTGTTTAGGTCTTGAATTTATTATTGGTTCAGTCTTGATAGGTTGTATGTGTCTAGGAATTTATCCATTTTTTTCTAGATTTTTCAATGTATTGGCATATAGTTGCTGGTAACAGCCACTAATTATCTTTCAAATTTCTTTGGTGTCTCTTATAATGTCTCCTTATTTATCTCTGATTTTGTTTGAGTCTTTTTTTTTGTTTGTCTGGCTAAGGGTTTGTTGATTTTGTTTATCTTTTCAAAAATCAACTTTTTGTTTCATTGATTTTTTTTTTTTGGTATTGTTTGTGTTAATTTCATTTATTTGTGCTCTGATGTTTATTATTTCATTTCTTCTGCTAATTTCGGGTTTGTTTTCTCTTGCTTTTCTAGTTCTTTAAGATGCATCATTAGGTTGTTTATTTAGAGCTTTCCACTTTTTTGTTTTAGTGTTTATTGCTATAAATTTATTAGTACTACTTTCGCTGTATTACATCAGTTTTGGTATGTTGTGTTTCCATTTTCATTTTTAATTTCCTCCTTAATTTTGTCATTGACCCACTGGTCATTCAGAAGCATATTGTTTAATTTCCATGTGCTTGCATAGTTTCCAAAATTCCTCTTGTTATTGATTTCTAGTTCTATTCCATTGTGGTCAGAGAAGATATTTGATATGATTTCAATTTAAATTTTTTTGAAGACTTGTTTTTGGCCTAACATGTGGTCTGTCCTTGAGAACGAGCCATTTGCTGAGGAGAAGAATGTGTATTCTGCAGCCATTGGATGAAATGTTCTATAAATATCTATTAGGTTCATTTCATCTATAGTGCAGATTAGGTCCAGTGTTTCTTTGCTTATTTTCTTCTGGATGATCTATCCAATGCTGGAAGTGGGGTGCTGAAGTCTCCAACTATAATTGTATTGGAACCTATGTCTGTCTTTAGCTGTAATACTATTTGCTTTATTTATCTGTGTGATCCAGTGTTGGGTGCATACATATTTATAATTGTTATATCCTCTTGGTGTTTTGACCTCTTTATCATCATATAATGACCTTCTGCCATGACTTGATATCTGTCTGTTAGGCCTGACTCTTGCCACATGGCACAGGTGAAGTTTTTGTAGGCAACACATCATCGAGTCTTATTTTTTTATTCATTTAGCCACTCTGTGTCTTTTGATTGGAGTGTTTAGTCCATTTACATTCAATGTTATTATTTATAAGTTTGGACTTTTGCCATTTTGTTATTTGTTTTCTGGTCTTCTCCTCGTTCCCCACCCCCTTCCTGTTTTCTTTTTAGTGAGGGTGATTTTCTCTGGTGGTATGTTATAATTTCTTGTTTTTAATTTTTATATATCTGTTGTATGTTTTTGATTTGAGGTTATCATGAGGCTTACAAATACTATCTGGTAACTCATTATTTGAAACTGATGACAACTTAACACTGATTGTATAAACAAACTAACAAGCAAAGAGAAAACTAATATAAATTCTACACTTAATCTATACCCTCCTGCTTGTAAACATTTTGTTTCTATTTATATCTTATTATACTGTGTATGTCCTGAAAAGTTCTAGTTATTATTTTTGATAGGTTCATCTTTTAATCTTTCTACTCAAGATTTGAGTAGTTTATGCACCCACAATTACAGTGGTATAATATTCTCTGTTTTTCTGTGTAGCTACTATTACTGGTGAGTTTTGTATCTCAGATGATTTTTTTATTGCTCATTAAAGTCTTTTTCTTTCAGGTTAAAGAATGCCCTTTAGCGTTTCTTATAGGACAAGTCTGGTGTTGATGAAATCTCTGTTTTTGTTTGCCTGGGAAATCCTTATTTCTCTTTCATGTTTAAAGGATATTTTTGCTTGATACACTATTCTAGGATAAAGGGTTTTTTTTCTCCTTCAGCAGTTTACATATGTCATGTTACTCTCTCCTGGCCTGTAAATTTTCCACTGAGGAGTCTACTGCCAGATATATTGGCGCTCCATTGTATGCTGTTTCTTTCTCTTGCTGCTTTTAGGATCATTTCTTTATTCTTAACCTTTGGGAGTTTGATTATAAATGCTTTGTGGTAGGCTTCTTTGGGTTAAATCTGCTTGGTGTTCTATAAGCTTCTTGTACTTGAATACTGATACTTTTTCTGTAGGTTTGGGAAATTCTCTGTTATTATCCTTTTGAGTAAACTTTCTACCCCAATCTTTCTCTCTACCTACTCTTAAATACTAATAACTCTTAGATATCCCCTGTTGAGGCTATTTTTTGAACCTATAGGCATATGTCGTTATTTTTGATTTTTTTTCTTTTGTCTCCTCTGACTCTGTATTTTCAAATAGCCTGTCTTCAAGCTCACTAATTCTTTCCTCTGCTTGATCAGTTCTGCTGTTAAGAGATTCTGATGCATTCTTCTATTTGTCAATTGCATTTTTCAGCTCCAGAACTTCTGCTTCATTCTTTTAAATTATGTCAATCTCTTTGTTAGTTTTGTCTGATAGAATTCTGAATTCCTTCTCTGTGTTATTTTGGATTTCATTGAGTTTCCTCAAAACAGCTATTTTGAATTCTCTGTCTGAAAGGTCACATATCTCTGTCACTCCAGAATTGGTCACTGGTGTCTTATTTAGTTTGTTTGGTAAGGTCATGATTTCCTGGATGGTCTTGATGCTTGTGGATTTTTGTCTGTATCTGGGCATTGAAGAGTTGGATATTTATTGTAGTCTTCTCAGTCTGGGTTTGTGTGTACCCATCCTTATTGGGAAGGCTTTCTAAGTATTTGATGGGACTTGGGTATTGTGATGTAAGTCTTTGGTCACTGCAGCCATATTTGCTTTATTGGGCACCCCAAGCCCAATAACCCTGTGGCTCTAGCAGACTTGTAGAAGTACCACCTTGGGAAAATCACTGGGTGTAAAAACTATACCTCTGTGGATCTCAGTTTCAAAAAGACCACTCAGGGTGATGATTCAGGGACAGAATTGTCAGAGAACAGGCAACAAAGAGGAGTGCTATCTGACCTGGAGGTCCTCATTTTTATCTTTAGATGGATAACATCTAAAAACTGAAGTTAAAAACCTGATGCTTAAGAAGAAACATGGACCATTATAGAAGATACTGGATCACTCACGAATATGATTGCCCAGAGAAGGTACTAGTGGATGAGGCCAGGAGCACTGGCCTCCTAGGGTATACCAAACCAATGGATTTTACAGGTGGAGGAACTATAGGAATAAACTCTGCAGGGCTGAATCTGAAACAAAATTCCAAACCTGGGATGGTGAACCAGTAAGGGTTAAAGCTAGAGGATCCTCCTTGGAGTGGTGCTCAGGTTGCTCTGAGTGGAAAGAGGTGAAAAAGGGAGGTCAGATGATGGAATGGAGAGTAGGGTAAAAGAAGCCATAGCAGTTTTATAACAAAGCAAAACCAACCTCAAGCACCCAAAAAGTATAGTGGTTAGGAGCATTTAGAATCACAACAATTTTTTTTTTTTTTTTTTTTTTTGCTGTTGATTTGTGTGAATTTCTTATATATTTTGGATATTAATCCTTTCTCAGATATATGGTTTGCAAATATTTTCTCCTAATATGTAGGTTGCCTTTTCATTCTGTTGATTATTTTCTTTGCCATGCAGAAGCGTTTTAGTTTAATGCAGTCTCACTTGTTTATTTTCACTTTTGTTGCCTGAGGTTTTGGTGTCATATTTGAAAAATTCTTGCCAATGCTAGTAACAAAAAGCTTTCCCCTCTGTTTTCTTCTAAGAGTTTTACAGTGGCTTTAGGTCTTACATTTAAGTCTTTAAGGCATTTTGAGTTGATTTTTGGGTATGGTGTAAGATGAGGGTTCAATTTCATTCTTTCAAATGTGGCTTTTCAGTTTTCCAAACACCATTTATTGAAGAGACTACCCTTTCCTCATTGTGTATTCTTGGCCCCCTTGTTGAAAATTAGTTGGCCATATCTGTCTGGGTTTATTTATGGACTCACTCTTTGGTTCCATTGGTTTGTGTGTTTGTTTTTATGCCAGTACCATACTGTTTTGATTACTCTATCTTTGTAAGATAATTTGAAATCAGGAAGTATAGTAGGAAGTGTGATGCTTCCAACTAACTGGATTAAAAAATGGGCAAATGACATTTCTCAAAAGAAGACATACAAGTGGCCAACAGGTATATAAAAAGGTGCTCAGAATCACTAATCATCAGGAAAATGCATTCAAATAAAAACCACAATGACAAAACATTTCATATCTGTTAGGATGTCTGTTATCAAATAGACAAGAGATAATAAGTGTTGGTGAGAGTGTAAAGAAAAGGAACTCTTCTATGCTGTTGGTGGGAATGTAAATTAGTGTGGCTATTTTAGAAAACAGTATGGAGGTTCTTCAAAAGTTTAAAAATAGAATTACCATATAATCTAGCACTCATGATTCTAGGTACATATCCAAAGGAAATAAAATCATTGTCTTGAAGAGGTATCTGCACCCTGTTCATTGCAGTGTTATACTCAATAGCCAAGATATGGCAATAACTTAAGTGTCCATTGATAGATGAATGGATAAAGAAAATGTGATGTACATACACATTTACATACATATATATAACTACATTATTATTTATGAATTATTATATTATTATATTATATTATTCAACCTTAAAAAAGAAGGAAATCCTGCCATTTGCAACAACATGAATGGACCTGGAGGACATTATGCTAAGTGGAATAAGCCAGACACAGAAATAAAAATATTGCATGATCTCACTTATACATGAAATCTAAAGATTATATAGCAACAGAGAGTAGAACTATGGTTACCAGGGCCTGGAATAGAGAGGAGATGTTGGTTAAAGGGTACAGGTTGCAGTTATAAATGATTATAGTTAATAATGCTGTATTACATACTGGAAATTTGCTATGAGAGTAAATTTCACCACACATACACAAAAGTCACTATGTGAGGAGATGGATATGTTAATTTGCTTGACTATAGTAATCATTTCACTATGTATATGTATATCAAAACATGTTGTACCTCTTACATATGTACAGCTTTTACTAAAAGAGAATCACAACAAACCCATGGTTTTGATAGTAATTGGTGTTCCAGAAAATGATTCTGAGTACTCAGAAGGGTTTACATTATTTTCTAGGTACCTTATTTCCAGACTGTAATGTGTATTTTCCATTTAAAAAGAGTTAAGCTAAAAATAATACAACTGAAGGGCATCCTTTATTACCTAGAAAATAACTAAGTGTCCTCATTCTGTCAGATAAGTGAGTCAACACTGTATATTTTATTGGCCTAACAGATACTTCCTTTGTCAGTTTAAAACATACACGAGTAAAAGTGAGATTTAAAGGAACAGCTTGGAATGAATGGTGTTTCTTAAAATTTTGATTTTCCCAGAAAATTCATTTCTGGTCGAATAATGATGGGCAATAATATATACCAGGGCTATTGCTTTCACATTTATTAATGAATTTGGATTACAAGAAATACTCTAGAACTCTATTAGAAACTGTATAAACAGTATTCAGCTCTGTCTTAACTAATTGATTGCATTCCATAAAACCATTATTTTTATTCTGTTAACATTTCATGGAAATGGAATTTATTGAATTTGCCTCATTTATGCTAGATTATCTTTCAACCTCATGCACAGGGTTGAATTTTCATCAGAAAGTCACACATAACTGTTTATCTTTTTTTGTGTTAAAGGGGTATGTTTCTTTAGAAACCACCAGTTTAGGATATGGTGTCACTCCGAATGTGATTCCTGTCAGACTACAGTGAGCACAGGTAATGGATATTGTCATAAATGACATTTGGTTCATTAGAATCTGTCAGAATGGACTGGGTAAATTATGGCTGTTGGAAAGAGCACAATACTGCATTGTATTGGGGAAACACACTTGTAAGGAATTCCTGAGCTGGTATTTATTACAACCTGCCACATCATTTCCATTTTCTGCGTTTCATTAAATTTACCGTCTGGGTGTAATCACAAGTGTGAAATGGAAAATGTAATGTCAAATATCTCCTTAAACCCTCCTAAACAAAAATGAACTGAATCATCCATTCAATCAATACAAGTTGAACACCTACTATACACCAACCCTCTGCAATAAAGTGAGGAACAAGACAGTTTCTGTTTTCAACTAGGCCAGAGCCCAGCAGGGGAAATGAAAGGACAAAACTAATACTAATGTGATACTATCGTAGAGGTGTTGAAAGAGACTGTAGAAGTGGAAAGGAAGGTTCTCTTCCTGGGGGTGACAGACTTAGTCATGGGTGTCTACAAATTAGGTACTGACCATGTCGGGTAGAGACTGTGAGTCACATCTTCTCAATGTGATTGGAATTCTGGGGTTGGTGCTAAGTTAATTGTCCTTTGGCATTTTTGTGGGCTGCGTGCATTACATGGGTGGAATTTAGTGTCATTTTAGCTCACCAGAGAAAGTTTGTGGGTCTAGAGGTTTGGAAAACAACTCCCTCTGTAATATGCTGCGTTTTAGTGCAAATCTTTCAAATGATTGCACCGTACTTGCTAATCTTTGTCTGATGGAAGCTATCTCATCGTCTGAAGAAAATGGTGTTGATTAAATTTACAGGTAAATGACTTTATTAAAAAATCTCTTCTAGTTTGTTGACAGCATTCATGTTTCATAAAATAGGGGGCATGATCCTGAATTTCATATGAATAAAAAGTTATTAAATTTGACATCTACTTTGAATGCCTTAGATAATTTATTTGGCTTAGTGCCCAGTAAAAGCATGGAAGTGACTTGGACAACAACCACAAAATGACCTTGGGACCCCTTCCCACTGGATAGACATCTGGAATGGCATATAAGGAATAGACAATGCAGGAGGATATTTAATTAAAGATTGGTATTCAGACAGGAGGGAAGTGTGGTGAGTCTCTCAGCATAAACGGAATAGTGAGTCTCTGAGACAAAAGTTATTTTTTGTGTTTTATAATGATGCTTTGCAGCTTGAAACATTTTAGCTGTAAAATATAGACTATGAACTCATAATGGCATTAAGTCCAGATAGTAATTTCTATGGCAATAATTTATGATGTATTTTTGTGGGTTTTTTTAAAGGAGAAAAGTCTTTAACATTTAATATTTTGCAATTTAGAAAATCCCTCTTCTTGAGCCTTCAGAACGAGAGTGAAATTGTAAGGATTTTATTGAGTTACCTATTATGTGAATCTGGATTTGTAGACATTATTTCCATAGTTAATGAAACTGGCAAGAATCATGATCTAAAACAAAAACATGTTAACTGTTTTGTTTTAAATTTTCATCCACGAGTTATCACTGTGTTGGTATTGGCATTACCAGGACACAGCTGGGAAAGCCAGGGTTGGAACTGCAGGTTCCCGGTGTTTGCAGATGTTCGTGTAGGAGTTCCTTGACCAAATAGCTGTAGCTATTCAGCATCCCAGCACTTGTGTGCCTGCTTTATGATGAGCAGCCCTGCTCACTCACACCCGCCAGTTCAGGCGTGGGTGTAGCCATTTCTGGGAGGGATGATGCTCAGCAAATAGTCTTCAAGGCACAAAGGAATTAGAACATTTCTCTCCAAACCATAAACTGTTGTGGAGCTTAAGGAGAATTAATTTCCTTTTAGACCCCAGAGGACATTATGCCCAGACTGCCCCCAGGGGTCACTCTCAACTTGGGAATGATTTTTGCACATGGTGGAAGCATATATTCTCTGGATTCTCCTCTGCTAGTGGGAAGGGCTGGGGTTCTCATGTTTGATATGGCATCTGGAGATGATCATCCAGCCTCTCTTAGAACACCAACAGAAAGTAGGGAACCTGATCCTCCAATACTAGTTTTCAGATACTATTGTCTGAGCGCCACCTGTAGTATCTAATGGATAGTAAAACTCTTATCAGGCAGCCTCACTATGCAAATCTTATAGACTAAGAGTATTTACTTTTAAAAATTATATCTAATATTAAACAAAGCAGTCTATCAGAAGAAAGAAAATTTAACCAGAAATAAAATAAACCAGAAGTAGGTGACAAAGAGAAGAATAAAGGTATCTGATAAAGCCAGGAGCAAGACTAAAATAAAAATTCACACCATAGAGTTCTCCATACTTACTACAGGGGCACCGATTTGATCTGAGCTTTCTAGCAGCCACCTGGGAGAGAAACACAATCAGTTGCATAAGTCACAGGTTCATAAGATAATAAACTAACAGTGTTTCTCAGGAGCAACACAACTGTTTCTTATTTTAACAAGGAAAAAGTTACTGATTTCAGAAAGAAAGTAGCCTTAGCCCACAAAGATGGGGTACTTGATTTTGAAAAGGAAATATTTCAAGGTTGTGTCTCTTTAATCTTCTTACCACATTCATAGCCTGAATAATTATTTTCCAGAAGCTTCTTCCACAAAGAATTTCCTTTTAAGTATTCATAAAGTCATCTTGGGGGATCAGTGGGTGGTTTTTAATACACTTAAGCATACTTTTTTTTTTTGCTTGTTTTGGTAATCTCACTAACTTCAAGGTTTTTTTTTTTGTTTGTTTTGGTTTTTGTTTTTGTCACTGAGCAGTTTTTGTCAAGTGAGCTACCATCAGGATCAAACACTTAGTACAGTAAATTGGGTTTGGATATTCATTAACTGCTGGTGATAAAAGAGGCAGCCCCACATTTAACACATGTAAAATAAAATTTTAAGGAGTTTTTGGCTAGAGATAGGCTACCAATAAAGTTTGAAAATGCCCCAGTCTCTGCTACTTGAATCTAATTATGTGACAGAAGAGATTTGGGAAAGATAAGCCTGCAGTGAAAACAAGGGAGAAATAATCCTGTTTGCTCTGCAGTAACCATGCTAAGGACAGGAGGAAAAAAAAAGAAGTTGACTAAACTTAATATACTCAGTGTTACCAATTAGCAACGTAAGTACAAATTTTCCTCAGGTTCATCCAACATACTATCCTGTGTAATAAGCTAGTGTTCATAAACAGAGGAAAGTGGTTCTTCTATTCCTCAGCAATCTTGGTGGGATTACACTGGATTTTTCTGTTAATTCTGGCCTTTAGCCCCTTTCCAATATTAACTACAGCATGGAGTATAGAATATTGGATGATTAAATAATTATTATTTAAAAATTAGACCTCATGTCAAAGAAAATAAAATACTAGGCATTTTTAAGAATTTAAGACAAGACACAGACTATGGATCAAGATGACAGCTTATAATTTTGCATCTACTTCATAGCATATGGCAGATCTCATGAAATGACCTCAAAGTTGTATAAAGAACAACTCTGTGATAGCCCTGGAAAAGAAGACAAAATTGTACCAACAAACTAAAAATTCTGGGACATTCCTAATGGTTAAAAAGTGGGCAGTTTATATACATGGATAAATAGGATTATAGGAAACTAGCCCAGAATATATTCAGGAGGAATTCTGTGGTGGAAACCATTCTGAGAAGTCCCAAGTACTGAATCAGCAATTAAAAAGGAGGTGAGAGGAGAGAAATTGGCATGTGGCCCTGTTGTAGCTGAGCAGGGCGTGACAATTGTATTCTGTCCTAGGTAGGTGGTGGGTAAGTGGAACACAAGGACCAGAGAATAATCCATGCTCCAGGTAGCCAGAGACCTCTAGGAGAGATGGAAGCCCCCAATCTAGACGATATATTACCGGCATATTCTACCAGACCGTAATCCTCCCACTTCTCCATGACCACCACAGGTATAGTAAACAGTTTTGTCAAACAAACGGATGCTTAAGTACAAAGAGAAGAAGGCAACCAAGACACAATACTCACCCTGGAAGAGAAGGACCAAACACAACAGAAGAGTTAACACCCAGAGAAACAGAGCTACCAAAGGGAACAGAAGAATATTTTAAAGTATAGCAAATTACTATCCTTATGTAATGTTAAGGAAACTATTACATTATGGGAAAGTAACAATTAGATATTTTGTACACTAAAAATATGATCATGAAATCATAGATTGACTGATAAGCAGAGTGGAAACAGGTATAGGTCATGTTGGTGAATTGGAAAATTCAGCACAGTGTAAAAAGGCTTAGAAATGGGAAGTGTGGGGGAAGATAGAGAAAATTCTAAGATAATATCTATGAGTAGAAAGATGAGACAAGGGAATGGAAAGAAGACTATAATTGATATGGTTAGGCTTTGTGTATCCTCCCAAATCTCATCATTTCATGAAGACTATAAGGAAAAAGTTTCCTAATGAATATCATCCACTAGCACCATACTTAGTATTGAAACATTTCATTGAAATGAGGAAAAACATAATGAAATAATACGAAATAAGTGGTATTATGACTGTAAAGGAGGATACAAAACTGTAATTATTTGAAGAAATTATGATCAATCTAAACATGTAAGAAAACCAGCTCAAAAACCATTGGAACTATCAGGTGAGATCAGCAAGGTAGATATAGATCAGAATATATTCAGCTGGGTATGGTGGCTCATGCCTGTAATCCCAGCACTTTGGGAGGCTGAAGTGAGAGGATCACTTCTATCTAGGAGTTTGAGACCAGCCTGGGCAACATAGCTAGACCCCTTATCTACAAACAAAATAAAAAATTAGCTAGACTACTTGGGAGGCTGAAGTGGGAGGATCACTTGAGTTTGAGGCTGCAGTGGGCCATGATCATGCCACTGCATTCAGCTTGGATGACAGAGTGAGACCCTGTCTCAGAATATGTATATATTCAATATAGTTAGTCTAATAAACGTATATTGAACCCTCTGCTTTCTAAGTAGAAAATATGTCTTCTTTTAAAAAGCCCATGGGAAAGTTCGAAAAAAATTACTATATATTAATTCACAAGGAAAAGTCAGTAAATTTCTCATATAAGAGATATATACTACAATTTTATCTTAATGCAAAAAAATTAGAAATGTGTAACCAAAGTAGCAATTAAATAAATCTAGCCACTTGTAAATTGAAACAAACCTCTCTCCTAAGCCAACAGTATTGAATCAAAGGAAAAATAAAATGTGTAATTATAAGTTATTCAGAAAACCATGAAAATGAAAAATTTTCAAACAGCCTTATGTTAAACCTTGGCTTAAGTTGACTACAGCCTAAGCTTTAATTAGAGAAAACTTCCTATTAAAGGATGAATAGAAATGAACTAAACTTTCAACTTATGACATTAGAAAAACAAAATATACCTAAAGGAATTCAGAAGAAAAAATTAATATAAACAAAAGCAGATATTTAGTTAATTAGAAGAGTTAAAGCTTTCAAAAGGCTAAATTTAAACCCAGTCATTTGGGATCAACAGTAACAAAATGGATAAACTTCTAATTAATTCTACCAAGAAAGAGATGAGGAAATACAGGTTCACAAAATTAGGAATAACAAAGTGGAGTAAAAGATAAAAATAATAAAGTAATTTTTGGACTGCATGGTTTTGTAGTTTGTAATCATTTGTGCTTTTCTTGTCTGGAAGCTAGTAAGATTAGTTCTAAATCTTTCTGTTTCAGAAATTTTGCCTGGCTGTGTTTATGGGAGAGTTTCTTTCCAATGATTTTGCCTAAAATGGGGTCACCTTCTTCAGTCTGTGTTTGTAGATCTGACTTCAGCTTGGAAAAGTTTCTCACTATTACAATTGGAAACGCTGGCTATGTCCACATCTGTTATTTTCTCTCTCATTGTTTTAATTTCATTATACTTTCCATCAGCATTTGCAGAGAAGCTTTAATATTTGACTGTTTCTATGTGATTCAGATTTTTGAATTTTCTGTTCATTACTGCTTATATCTAGTATTTAAATTCCTGTGGTATTGTAACTGCCCTTACCTCCTAACTTTACTACACTAGCTCCCTCTTGGCAAGAGTCTGTTACCTCTTCATTCCATTTTTATCCCTTCTATCATTCTGTCCATTTGCCTTGCATTTAAAAGAGCAAAATCAGGAATCTGTCTAACATTTACTTTTTCTGATTTTAATAAATGCTTTAAAAAGTGTGCTTTCTCTTGCCTTTTGAGGAGTATACCATTTTGTTTTCCCTGCACAAAAGCATCAAGGTTTGTTATAAGTTTGACATTTTTGACTGTCTGATTTTTCTGTCAGCCATGGCCAGGGAGGGGAGGAAAGTAGCCACAGGGTAGATGAGTAACTAGAGTCTAACACTGTGCCCGAAGATGTAAGAACAGACAACAGTCGTATGAGGGGATTGGATGAAGCTATTTAAAGGACTGTATTTCAATCCAGTGTAATAATGGATGTTTATATCAATAATGGAGTCAACAAGAAAAGATTTCCTTAACTCATGTATCTTTTTAAATTTTTTTTTTTTTTTTTTTTTTGAGGTGGAGTCTCGTTCTGTCACCCAGGCTGGAGTGCAGTGGTGCGATCTTGGCTCACTGCAATGACTCACATCATTCTCCTGCCTCAGGCTCCTGAGTAGTTGGGACTACAGGCACGCGCCACCACACCCGGCTAATTTTTTGTATTTTTAGTAGAGACGGTTTCACCATGCTAACCAGGCTAATCTCAATCCCCTGATCTCGTGATCCACCCGCCTCAGCGTCTCAAAGTGCTGGGATTATAGGCGTGAGCCACTGCGCCTGGCCATATCTTTTTTATTTTAAGAAAAGGCAAATTTTCTTCATGTGGGAAGTTCATTTATATAGCAGGGCTTTGCTATATAGAGGAAGATAAAACCCCACACATGACTTAATATTTGCCAAAGACACCAAAAAATATTTTTGTTCAAGTTTACATACTTCAGATTCTATGATTTTCTCATTCTCACTCTGTAAAGTAGAATTTTCTATCTCCATTAGCTACAATGAGCAAGAATTGCCATGTGGACACTCAAGTACATGTTGTCTCTGAGCATTAATTTTCTTTTAAAAAAGTAATTAATTTTAATTGGCAAAAATTGTATATATTCATCATGTACAACATGATGTTTTGAAATAGGCATATATTGTGGACCGGCAAAGCTAATTCACATATGCATTACTTCACATATTATCATTGTTTTTATGGTGGGAACACTTAAAATCTCTTATCAATTTTCAAGAATCCAATATATCATTATTAAGTATAGTCACCTGTGTTGTACCGTAGGTACAACTATGGTACAATTTATTTTACCTATCTAACTTAAATTTTGTATCCTTTGGCCAAATCTCCCTACTACCATCCCCACCAATGAGGATTGATTTTCAATCAATGGTTTGTCAGCAGGACTGTTGTGTTTGGGGTGTCTTACATATGCCTTTCTAGAGAAGCCATTTGTGTAATGTCAAAAGAGTGTGTTTTTTAATTATATTGATAGGGACAGGAAGCAGGGAAATTCGGGCGTAAGAGGGCGGGTCCCTGGCTAAGACCCCACCCTCAAGCCTGGAACCACAGCCCAAAGTGAGAACATGCATTCCTGTTTTCCTCCTCGAATGTTTGCCTTTTCCAAAACTACCCATGGCCTGCCCTACCCATCCTGGGCCCCTAAAAACACCAGGCTCAGCTGGCAGACAGCAGAGAAGAGGAGAAGCAGCTGTACATCAGAGAAAAGTAGCTTGACTTCAGATGGAGTCTGAATGTCTGACGACATTGCTTCAGAGAGGAGTCTGGGTGGGGAAAGATCACCTTCCTGCTCCATCCCCTTTCTAGCTCCCTTTCCTGATGAGAGACACTTTCATCAGCAATAAAATCCTCTGTATTCACCACTCTTCAATTCATTCATGCAACCTGATTTTTTCTGGACACTGGACAAGAGCTTGGGTGCCATGGGTGCAGATGCTAAGGGCTGTCATGCTGACCCTCTGTCCTCACTAGTGGAGAGCAACTGCCTCACATGAAAAGGCAGAGAGCCACTGAGTGGCTTAACACTTAAGCCAGCAAAGCTAAAAGAGCACTGACTGTAACACTCCTTTTGGGGCTTTGGGGGTCATAGGTACTTCCTCCTAGACACTGCTGTGGAGTCTGAATGGAGTTTTCCTCCTGCCAGCACCCAAAAGCACTGCCCCGGCTCCTGCACCTGCTCACCTGTGTGCTTCCTTCCACGAGGGGTTGAGCATAATAGGTTCTAGTGAGTGCAGTCTACCCCTGCCAGCACCAAAGCCACTGGCTAGTTCTAGCATCCATACACTCCAGTTCCTACCCATGAAGGGGTCAAGGAAAATTTTCTGTTTCAACATGAAGCTATCTACTACATTAATTCAATGAAGCGAAAAGTACATAGAGTGACACTTGGTTTATCTAGTGCTGTTGGGCAAAATGTGTTATGAATAAATGCAATCTCATAACTGCGTGTTGTCATGGAAAGAGGCTGTCTTTGGAGCCAGAGAAAGCTGTGTCAGGTACATTATCAAATGACTTTCACATAATGTCTTCTTTAATTCCACAACAACCCTCTATCAGTTATTAGTGTTGTCAGCTACAAGGGACATAATGCCATACCAAAGGTTATTTTAACAAATAGGCCTGGGACAGTGGCTCAATGATGCTCTCAAAATCCAGGCTCCTTTCCCTCTGTTCTTTGTACTCAGTGGGTTGGCTGTTCCTCTTGTGGTTGCAAAATGGCACTGCACCTTCAAGCACCACATTGAAGTCCAAGGAAGAAGGAGAGAAGAGGGATAGAATTGCCTATGTCCCTTGGTCTTATTAATCAAGAATGTAATGTTTGCCCAGAAGCACCCACCCGACAGAAAATGACCAGTTTTCCCAGCCTTCCTTGTAGTCTGAGTGGCCATGTGAACAAGTTCTGGTCAATGACACATAACTGGTTCACATGGCCACTCAGACTGCAATGGAGGCTGGGAAAGTGTGAACACTGTAGTCTTGTTGACTTACGATTCACCACCTGGGATTCTATTAGCAAAAAAGAAAGGAGGGTGTGGATATTGGGTGTCACTATTAGTGTCTGTCACAAGTCCTCTATTTGCTTTACCCATGAAAATGTTCATATTTAAATACATAACTGGATCAAAATCACCAGCTCTTGAGCGACAGAGTTAATACATCATCTGAGGTCTATTGCTCATGTTGCTGACGAGTTTGCAGTTAACTGGGATCCTTTTGGGTAATATTAATGATATTTACAATGATAGTTACATGATGAAGCTAGTCTCTTGTGAAAACAGTATACTTCAGGTTGGAAGTAGTTGCTGATTTTTTAAAAAGTGAAGTCAGCCAGGCATGGTGGCTCACACCTTTAATCCCAGTGCTTTAGGAGGCTGAGGCAAGAGGATTGCTTGAGCCCAGGAGGTCGAGGCTGCAGTGGGCCATGGTTGCACCACTGCACTCCAGTCTTAGTGACAAAGTGAGACCTTGTCTCTTAAAAAAATGAAGTTTTTCTATCAAACTGATGGAATAAATACTTTCCAGTTTGTACTGCTTTAAGGCAATAATGTAATACATGGCAATAATATAAGGCAAAGCTTTGCTATAGATTTTCTATGAGGAGTATGAATAAAAGGATTAGAACTTAGAACTGGCATATACTTTACCTCTATGTGGACATCGAGAAAATGCCAAGACTAACAGAAGTGATGGGTTAGATGGAGTTTAAAAGAATGCTGCCCAGATGATATGGTGTAGGTGTCATTGGAAATTAGGTTAGATAAGGAAGTGTTGGGCTGCCTTCTTGCTGCAAGTCTCTGAAATCCTAGTTAGCTGAGAGCCAGTTCTGGCCGTTCCTAAGGTTTGCTGCCTCTCTGATCCTACTTTTTTGCATCCTGTTCCTGTTTTGCTTTCCTCTGCTGCTCATCTTTCACTTTCTCTTTCCTCACTTGGAAAGAGTGTTGAAATAACATTTCATTATTTGGCACCAGAAGGCGGTAGTAGTGTCCCCACTTTGGCCAGTTTCTGCTCTGGCAGGATAAATGGTTTCAGTAAGTTTTTCCATTTTCTATTTGTTAGATTTCCTCTCAGGTACCCATCCACATCTGTCCACAAGTGTGAGAGAAGGTTTGGACGCTGTTCCTCTCACCATTTCAGAGCAGTAGTGGAAGTGACCCTGTGCCCTGGCTGAAGGACATTCTCCAAGGTCAGCTTTTAAGTGTTCCCCTGGAGGACGAGAGGATTTATCTTTCCTTTTCAGACCATGTTCACATGTCATGAAATTCAAAATTTGGCCCTAACTCTTCATCATAGGTCCTTGCTTACTTTTTGTCTACTTTGTAAGAGTGACGGTGATCCGGTTTTGTTTTAATTAAGACAAACTGATGTCTCCCAAACATCCATTGCTCTCTGTGAGAAAGAAACAAAAGGAACAGTTTTGATTGGCTGTTTAAGGATGGAGAGGCAGCTCCTGTTTCAGAACATGGGTCATCATGGATGGACAAGGGCACCTCAGGGCGGAGCAGCCATGAGATCTGGCAGGTCCAGACTCCCTGGCACCAGAGTGGCAGCTCTCAGCAAGTGTCTGCTTGCCATCTCCTGGAGTCTTGTTGGCATGGAAGAGGGACCTTGTGCAACATTCGTCATATGTGATTCCTCTTAAAGAAAACATTTCTTCTCCTTTCTGTCTTCACCTCCAGTCCCATGTTTGAGAATACAAATCAAACTTATTCCCGTTCATTCTAAAGGGAGTAGCACATCAAAAGTATACTGCTCCTTTCTTCAGTGCCTCTTACAAGGAGTCTGTGGGGATAGCAGTACTCTGCCCTTAGGGAACTGTAGTCTAGCAGGGAAAGAAGAATGACATATTAGTTGAAATGCATTGTTGATTCAAGATTGGTTACATCTTCATTATCAACATTGTCATCCTTCATTGATCACTCACTGTGTAACAATGCCATGATGCTAGTTCTTCGGGATACAGAGTGGGCAGGCTGGGCATGGTGGCTCATGCCTGTAATCTCTATACTATGGGAGGCTGAGGTGGGAGGATTCCTGGAGCTCAGCAGTTTGAGACCAGCCTGGGAAACATGGCAAAACCCTGTCTTTACAAAAAAATACACAAAAAGTAGCCAGGCATGGTGGTGTGCACTTGTAGTCCCAGCTAGTTGGAGGCTAAAGTAGGAGAATCACTACTCTGGGTGGTCAAGGCTGCAACGAACTGAGATTGTGCCACTATACTACAGCCTGGGTAACAGAGCAACACCCTATCTTAAAAACAACAACAACAACAACAAAAACACACACACATAAAGAAGGAAGGAAAGAAAGAAAAAAGAAACGCAGCATGCGTTTGTGGCTTTACATACCTAAGAAGGAATTATTGATATGAAGTGGTTCTTATTAATGTAAAATAAGTGAACTGATCTATATGTGCTACAGGACTTCTAAAGAGGAGTGGCCTGGGGAGTAGACCTTGAAAGACAGTGGCAGCCAGTATTTTAGGGCTGGGAGTGTTGCATGCTGGGTTTTCCAGGGAGCGGACTCTGAGAGGAGTTTAACATGCAAGATGGTTACTTGGGAGTTTCCTTGGGACTGACACTCATGGAAGGAAGAGAATGAAGTAGGATGAGCAGTGGGAGGTGTCAAACTGAAATGCAGACCCAAAGAAAGCCTTGGCCCACCCCACAAGAAACTCTGGAACAAGAATGGCATTTAGAGTTGTCCCAAGTTGGACTGTGCTGGCCAGGACTTTAGACCCCTGCTTTGGTGAGTCACTGAGTGTGTCCACAGGTGTGAGAGAAGGACTGAATGCTGTGCCTCTCTCACCATTGCAGGGCAGTAGTGGAAGTGACTCTGGCTGAAGGATATTCTCCAAGGTTAGCTTTTAAGTTTTCCCCTGGCCAGGGATATGACCCTCAGAGAGATGCCTTCCTGCAACTAAGTCAACCTCAGAAAAGACTGATGGCTAAAGGCTGTTTATAGTACACTCTTGCAGCTAAGGCAACAAGGGCTTTATTGATGGGGATTCTGGGCAGCGGTCAACATGTCACCATAGTAAGGATGGTATAACCAAATGCATGCAGGATAGTTCTGAGGAGCTGTGATGGACAGAACAATTGGACGGCAGTGGCTGTTATGTTTGGAAGTGCAGCAGGAGGTGATGTTGGAGTGTTGGTAGGAGGCAGGTGGAGGGTCCTGACTGCCCAGCTAAGGACTCTGAACTTGGTCCTGTGGACATCAGGAAAACACTAAATTGTATGAGCAGTGGGGAGGTGATACTAAGGTGTGAAATTATGTTTTAAAGGGATACATCTGGCTTAGATGTAGAGGATGAATAGTAGTGGCAGGAGGTCCAAGGCAGGAATATGGCTGTAGACTAGTAATTCATGAAAGCGAATAGAGTGGTTCTTGAAAAGAGTCCTAGGTTGCAAGCCGAAATAACTGAGTTCTCATCCAAGCACTTTGTCATTGACTTGACTGTGTAGGTCTTCCTCTTGGACCTCAATTTTGCCATCTGTAAAAATGATAAGCTCCGGCCGGGCGTGGTGGCTCACGCCTGTAATCTCAGCACTTTGGGAGGCCGAGGCGGGCGGATCACAAGATCAGGAGATCAAGACCACGGTGAAACCCCGTCTCTACCAAAAGTACAAAAAATTAGCCGGGCGCGGTGGCGGGCGCCTGTAGTCCCAGCTACTCAGGAGGCTGAGGCAGGAGAATGGCGTGAACCCAGGAGGCGGAGCTTGCAGTGAGCCGATCGTGCCACTGCACTCCAGCCAGGGGGACAGAGCGAGACTCCGTCTCAAAAAAAAAAAAAAAAGATAAGCTCAGAAATCCCTTTCCAGATATAACACTTTGTGGTTCTACCTTAAAGAGATCTGTTCATTTGTGTTCCTTCAATTGTGTGATCACTGAAAGATGTTGAAGACTGCTGTAGACTAGTCCAGACTTCTGGAAACTTTATTTTGGATATTTGTTTATTAACTGATTCCTCCACTCTTATGGCCTTGCAAATCTCCATATTTCCACACAAAATTTGAAGCCAATGGATTATGGATTCAAACTGAACCAGAGTCATGTATCAGCTATTAAAAGCCTAAGAGTTTTGTTTCTTAATCAATTACAGTGTATCTGGTAACTCAACACAGCTACCTAGAATACAGAATTAGCTTTCTGTATTGCACAGGGATGGAATGTCTTCACCTAAGCTTCTACTTAAATAATAATGAAAATAGGATTAATACTGGCAGTAAAGAAATGAACCAGTTTGAGCCCATACTTGTGGAGGACTTCAGTAAATAATATTTCTGTTTCCCTTGTAAGTTTTGCATCATAGCTTGGTGTCATGCCCATAATCAGCAGATAATTTAGGGAAAAACAAAAGTAAGATAACAAATGAAAAAGATAAATTCACGATCAGAACTTTGGTCCCCTTCTTTTTCAAAATGGTTCACAGACAGATTTTTCCATGGGGGAGACTTTTTTTTTTTTTAGATGGAGTGTTGTTCTGTCGCCAGGCTAGAATGCGGTGGCATGATGTCTGCTCACTGCAACCTCCGCCTCCCAGGTTCAAGCAATTCTTCTGCCTCAGTCTCCCGAGTAGCTGGAACTATAGGCACACGCCATCACACCCAGCTAATTTTTGTATTTTCAGTAGAGACAGGGTTTCACCGTGTTGGCCAGGATGGTCTCGATCTCTTGACCTCGTGATCTGCCTGCCTCAACCTCCCAAAGTGCTGGGATTACAGACATGAGCCACTGTGCCTGGCTGGGGGAGACATTTTAGTTCATTGATTCATTGACTCAAAACATGACTTTTTGTTCATTTATTACTGAAAGTATTAACTCTATGCATTTGTTTGTTCATTAACTAAATTATTAATTCATGCATTCATTTGGTAAATATTAAGCCCCTCTTGTATGTCAGGTACAATGCTAATTGCTAGAGACACACTGGTAGGTAAAACAAGATCAAACCCCAAATTTTATGGAGCTTATGGTCTAGTTCATGAGACAGACATTAATCCGATAGTCACATGGTTTGTTCTGTAATTACAGACTGAAGTCAGGTAAGGCTTCTTTGAGGAAAATTGAGCTGAAATTTGAAGAATAAAAACTCAGTGAACTAAATTAACAATGTGGGGATGAATTGTAGCTTTGAATCAATGATGAATACAATTTCAACATTATTAAATTTTTGGCATTTTATATTATTATGGACAAAAAGAAAAACCAATATACTGACTTAACCAAGTGTTGGAGGTCATTTTCTAGGTTAGAAGCAGAGCGGAAATTAATAGTGACCCTGAAATTAAGTCTCACATGATAGGGGGATGGACATAATTCTTCCTAGAGCCTTGTTGGCTGCTCTGGGTCAACAATATTTGGAAGCTCATAGTCCAAGTAAGTCAAGCATAAGAAGTGCAACAACAAACATAAACCTGTGGGTGTTGGTGCTTTTTTTCTGATGTAAATTTTTCCCAGTGTATTTGTGTCCTTTCCAAGAAGGTGGCCAGCTGTGCCAGGAAATTCGGTGTATACGGTATGGAGATAAGGTGACAGGAATGAACAGAAAACTGTATATAGAAATCTTAACCGTTTGATGCAGCATCTTTTTTTTTTTTTTTTTTTTTTGTGACAGTCTCGCTTTATAGCCCAGGCTGGAGTGTAGTGGCATGATCTCGGCTCACTGATGCAGCATCTGTAATAAATGCAGAGGAGATACTGCAGAGGTGACATCCTCTTTATGGAATTACTTTCATCTTGATTCACTACCTGCTCCTCATTCATCTGCTAACCCCAGGTGTGAAGAAATTTCCCACAGTGTTCAAGTGAGGAGTAAAAAGTTTTCCACCCAACAAGAATCCACCAACAATATTTTGGGGGGCAAATACCAGCCTAGAATAGATTGCTGTTTGACAAGGAGTAAAAATCATCAATAGTAGCATGAGAAATGTGAAAAGATTCTGCATCATAATAACAACGTATGCACTAAAGAGGTAAAGAGATAATTTTTAGAAGGCAATTTATTATGAGAAATAATACTTTCTTTTTTTTTTTTTTGAGATGGAGTCTCGCTGTGTCGCCGGGGCTGGATTGCAGTGGCCGGATCTCAGCTCACTGCAAGCTCCGCCCCCCGGGTTTACGCCATTCTCCTGCCTCAGCCTCCCGAGTAGCTGGGACTACAGGCGCCCGCCACCTCGCCCGGCTCGTTTTTTGTATTTTTTTTTTAGTAGAGACGGGGTTTCACCGTGTTAGCCAGGATGGTCTCGATCTCCTGACCTCGTGATCCACCCGTCTCGGCCTCCCAAAGTGCTGTGATTACAAGGCTTGAGCCACCGCACCCGGCCAAGAAACAATACATTTTAAATACCATTTGCTTTGGCTACTGATGCAATTGAAGAAAATATTAAGTGTTATGAAAACAACAAAATGAAAAGAGAATGAAGAGCAAAATTGGCTTTGTAGAAAATCAAATCAGTAGTATAGAAGACAAAAGTGCTAAAAAGAGAAGATGCTCTGTTCGGTCTGTATTTCTTCTTACTTCTGTTATTTTCAGTTTATTCCTTTATCATGCTCATTTTTTTTTTTTTGGTATAGCCTTAGCATTTTCTTTATTTTTGATACTTTGCTGTAATAGACCAAAATTGCTTGAATTTATTCTCTATGGTGATTTTGAAAGTTTGAATTCTGTTTTTAAAAAATCCCATACGGGGATATTACTAAAATTTATGAAATATATGATTACATTTAATAAATGATTAATTTAATGTGTAGTTCTATTTTACATCCATACTTAAAGTGAGTGTACATGTGTGTTTATGCGCGCACGCGCGCACACACACACACACACACACACACACACACACTTTCTTTCCCAAGAAAGTCTTTGGCTTTACTTTCAACTTTGTGACTTTATTTCCAAATTTCTTATATCTTTCTAATGTCTATTATAACTTTCTGTAATTATGGAAATTTCCTATATTTGCAGTATCTAAGACAGTAACCATTAGTCACATGTGCATAAGTGCTTGAAATGTGGCTAGTGTAAATTTAAGATCGTATGAAGAGAGTAGATAACAATATAACTTAAATGACCCAGCTCTGTAGAAGTTACTATATTTCTTTGATAACTCTATTTACAATCCACTGAAGTTTATACAAACACTTCTTCTCTTTTCCTCCGCCAAAATTATAGAGACTGTTTGCTCATATGCTCGCCTTTAGGTTTGTTCAACTCTCTCATCCATCAAGATTTAGCTCAGTTGACTCCTTCCCTGGGAATTATGCCCTGACTTCACAGGCTGAGGAGTCATTGTCCTTCCTTGTTCTTTCAGTGTATATTGCCTGCTTGCAGTCACGAGTTTTCCTTTATCTTCCAGTGAGATTAACCTTTTTGAGGGCAGCTACTAAATAGGGCTTGGTGAATGCTGTTGAGTCAGTAAGTGACTTCTGACCTTCTGACTGCTTAACCTGCAAAACCCTGGCTACCTTTCTGAAGACTTGACCTGCAAAACCCTGGCTACCTTTCTGAAGGTCTGAATGGTTAGGGTTCTGAACCATGCAGCAGTCATCTACATGAGGCCATCATTACCTAACCAGGGAGACTCACCTACCATTTTTAGTCAAGGAATTGGGATTTTGCTGTCAGCTTTTCCATTTTTTGTGCCACTGGTCTCAGGTGTGCAGAATTCTCTGTCCCAGTTTTCTTTTTTCACCTAGGGCAAGACAACCCCTGCAGGTGGTCCAGAGCATGCAGACCGCCAACCAATCCCAGAAGGAGAGGTATGAGATAGAAACAATGCACTGGCTTCTTTCATTAGTTACTTTAGTAGCTGTCAAATAATATTTCTTGTGGGAGTTTATTTAAAGCCTATGCCCCTAAAATGTGGTCTGGGTAATATTCTTGATGAGTCGTTGGCACAACTCTGTGTTTTTCTATGTGAAATGGCTAACCATGGATAGAAGTAAATCACTAAGAAAAGTCAAAAAAGAATTTTTTAAAAAACTTGATATCATTAAACTTGAAAAACTATGCTTTTTTTTTTTTCTTGGAAAGAGAAGGCCACTGTGGATTGTCAAATATAAATGCTTTGATTATGGTTTGGGGTATGTTGAAATTAAGAGCTTCGTATGGTTATTTTATGGTCGTAAATGGAGAGCAAGAAAATATATAAAGTGATCTATAGGAACCTTCTTGGAAGGGATGAAAAACATTACATCCACAATGAAAGTGAAGCAGTTTGCATTGTTTTAACTTTATCTGAAGGTTGAGGATTTTAATAACATATGGTTGTCATAATTATTTAGAAAGGATTTTTATCTTCATAAGTCATCATGAGAGTAAAGAAGTTTGGTTGTGTGGACACACATCCTCTAGAACAGGTTTCTCCATCTCACCACTGTTGACATTTTAGATCAGATAATTCTCTGTGGTGGGGACTGTGCTGGGCACTGCATGTCTGGCCTCTACCCATTAACACCAGTAGCACCTCCCTCTCCTCAGTTGCAACAACCATAAATGTCTCCAGGCATCTCAAAATGTTCCCTGGGGGACAGAACTGTCTGACAGAAAAGCACCATTCTAGAACATTTGTTGAAATATGTGAGGCTGGAAGTTAATAATCTGTAGCATCTGACTGCAGGCCTTGTTCAATCTGCCTTGGGATGCCTTGAGGCCGTTTCCATAAATACTCCTCACAGGAATGCCAGCCACCAAGACAGGCTTCTTGGCAAGCATTCACTGGAGAGACCCGGATTTGGGCCTTGGGTTTTGAAGGCACAGTGAGATGACTTCTTTATACCCAGGTTGGATTGATTTATTTGTCAGAATAATTAACATTTTAAAAATGTTAGGTGTTTTAAAAATCCAGCAGTTTGGAAGAGGTACAAAGAAAACTACAAAACACCCTACATCCTACTTTCTAGAAATAACTAGTGTCCATATGTGGTCAATAGCATTCTAAGCATTTTCATACACATACACAAATAGGGTTTTGGATAAGATAAATAAACAGACATAGTGCTATAGAAATGCCATTACGTGATGCATGCCATTTTAAATTAAAAATATTTAATTTTATGTGAATTTAATAGATGATAAGGAAATGAAATAAAATTGAAGGATTTGCTAAACTTGAGATCAATGTTCAATCACAACAGAATAAATTATTTCCTTAAAGATACCTCTATCACAAAAGGTGAGGAGATTGGCATTACTACATTTTAAAGTTTCATATTTAAGTTTTAGTCAATGGTACTTGATTTCCCTACAACTTTCTTCCATTCATCTTCCAGATCTATATTAGTTATGTTATTTTATATGCTAATTTAATACAGTATATGTTCTGCAACCTAAATTTTCCTGTTATTTATTCAAAGTTTAATGTTTAAATGGATTAAATGCTCACCACCATTCCTTTCACATGACTTTTATAATCCTGTTGTAAAAATTTTGAATCATTTCCTAGCTGGTTGGATTTCATCATTACCTTTTTAAAGAAAGGTTCTATTTACTGAGTTTTTCACATTTTTTTTTTAAACATTTGAACACCTTGGTGTTGCCTGTACTCTTCTAAAAAATTATTGTGGTAAAGTATATATTATTTAACATTTACCATTGTAACCATTTTTAAGTGTACAGTTTAGTGGCATCAAGTACATTCACATTGTTGTACAACCATCACCACCATCCATCTTTAGAACTTTATTTCCTCTTGCAAAACTGAACCTACTATACCCATTAAATAATAACCCCCTATTCTCTCCTCCCCCAGTCCCTGGCAACCACCATTCTACTTTCTATCTCTATGAATTTGACTACCCTAGGCACTCCATAAGTGGAATTATACAATATTTATCCTTTTGTGTTTGACTTATTTCACTTAGCATAATGTCTTTAAAGTTCATCCATGTTGTAGCCTGTGCCCAAATTTCATTCTTTTCTCCAGCTAGATAATATTCCACTGCATGTATATACCATATTTTGCTTCTCTACTTATTTGTCAGTGAACATTTGGGTTGTCTTCCCCCTTAGGATTTTATGAATACTGCTGTTATCAACAAAGTGGTACAAATGTTTGTTTGAGTCCCTGCTTTCAATTTTTTTGGTTGAGACGTTCTTACTCTGTTGCCCAGGCTGGAGTGCAGTGGCATGATCTCAGCTCACTGCAACCTCTGCCCTCCAGGTTCAAGTGATTCTCGTGCCTCAGCCTCCTGAGTAACTGGGACTACGGGTGCCCGCCACCACATCTGGCTAATTTTTGTATTTTTAGTGGAGACAGGGTTTTGCCGTATTGGCCAGGCTGCTCTCGAACTCCTGACCTTAGGTGATCTACCTGCCTTGGCCTTCCAAAGTACTGAGATTACAGGTGTGAGCCACTGCATCTGGCCCCTGCTTTCAATTCTTTTGGGTACGTACACAGCAGTGGAGTTGCTGGATCATATAGTAATACATCAGACTGAGGAACTACCATAATGTTTTCCACAGGGGCTGCACCATTTTACATTCCCACCATCAATGAACACATGTTCTAATTTCTTCACATCCTCACTGTATTAGTCTGTTTTCACACTGCTGAAAAAGACATACTCAAGACTGGGTAATTTATAAAGGAAAGAGGTTTAATTGGTTCACAGTTCCACATGTCTGGGGAGGCCTCATACTCATGGCAGAAGACAAAGGAAGAGCAAAGGGACATCTTACATGGTGGCTGGCAAAGAGATTATTTGTGCAGAGGAACTCCCCTTCATAAAACTATCAGATATTGTGAGACTTATTCACTATAATGAGAACAGCAAAAGAAAGGCTTGCCCTCATGATTAAATTACCTCCCCCTGTGTCCCTCCAATGACACGTGGGAATTATGGGAGCTGCAATTTGAGATTTGGGTGGGGACACAGCCAAACCATATCATTTCACCCCTGGCCCCTCCCAAATCTCATGTTCTCACATTTCAAAACCAACCATGCCTTCCCAACAGTCTCCCAAGTCTTAACTCATTTCAGCATTAACTCAAAATTCTACAGTCTAAAGTCTCATCTGAGAGAAGGCAAGTCCCTTCTGCCTATGAGCCTGTAAAATCAAAAGCAAGTTAGTTACTCCCAAAATACAGTGGGGGTACAGGAATTGGGTAAATACACCATTCCAAATGGGAAAAATTGGCCAAAACAAAGTGGCTACAGGCCCCATATGAGTCTGAAACCCAGTTGGGCAGTCAAATCTTAAAGCTCCAAAATGATCTCCTTTGACTCCATCTCTCACATCCAGGTCACACTGATGCAAGATGTGAGCTTCCATGGCCTCAGGCAGTTCTGTCCCTGTGGATTTGCAGGGTATAGCCCCTCTCCTGACTGCTTTCACAGGCTGGCATTGAGTGTTTGCAGCTTTTCCAGGCACATGGTGCAGGCGGTCAGTGGATGTACCATTCTGGAGTCTGGAAGAAGGTGGCCCTCTTCTCACAGCTCCACTAGGCAGCACCCCAGTGGTGACTCTGTGTGGGGCCCGCACCCCAAATTTCCCTTCTTCACTGCCCTAGCAGAGGTTCTCCATGAGGGCTCCACCCCTGCAGCAGACTTTTGCATGGACATCCAGCTTTTCTGTACATCCTCTGAAATCTAGGTGGAGGTTCCCAAAGCTCAATTCTTGACTTCTCTGCACCCACAGGCTCAACACCACATGGCAGCTGCCAAGGCTTGGGGCTTTCACCCTCTGAAGCCATGGCCCGAGTTGTACCTTGGCCCCTTTTAGCCACAACTGGAGTGGCTGAGATGCAGGGCACCAAGTCCCTATACTGCACACAGCAGGGGGGCTCTGGGCCCTGGCCCATGAAACTATTTTTTCCTCCTAAGCCTCTGGGCCTGTCACGGGAGGTGCTGCTGCAAAGGTCTGTGACATTCCTTGGAGACATTTTCTCCATTGTCTTGGTGATTAACATTTGGCTCCTTGTTATTTATGCAAATTTCTGCAGCTGGCTTGAATTTTTCCTCAGAAAATGGGTTTGTCTTTTCTATCACATCTCAGGCTGCAAATTTTCTGAACTTTTACGCTCTGTTTCCATTTTAAAACTGAATGCTTTTAACAGCACCCAAGTAACCTCTTGAATGCCTTGCTGCTTAGAAATTTCTTCCACCAGATACCCTAAGTCATCTCCCTCAAGTTCAGAATTCCCACAAATCTATAGGGCAGGTGTAAAATGCTGCCAGTCTCTTTGCTAAAGCATAGCAAGAGTCACCTTTGCTCCAGTTCCTGACAAGTTCCTCATCTCTGTGAGACCACATCAGCCTGAATTCCTTGTCCATATCATTATCAGCATTTTGGTTAAAGCCATTCAACAAGTCTCTAGGAAGTTCCAAACTGTCCTGTCTTCTTCTGAGCCCTCCAAACTGTTCCAACCTCGCATCCACATTTTCAGGTATTTTTATAGCAGAACGTCCCCCTCTATCAGTACCAATTTACTGTATTAGTCCATTTTAATGCTGCTGATAAAGGCATACCTAAGACTGAGTAGTTTATGAAGAAAAAAGGTTTAATTGACTCACAGTTCCACATTGCTAGGGAGGCCTTACAATCATGGTGGAAGAGGAAGGAAGAGCAAAGGGACATCTTACATGGTGGCAGGCAAAGAGAGAATGTGTGCAGGGAAACTCCCCTTTATAAAACTGTCAGATGTTGTGAGACTTATTCACTATCATGAGAACAGCCCAAGAAAGACCTGCCCTCATGATTAAATTACCTTCCACCTGTTCCCTCCCACAATAGAATGAGAATTATGGGAGCTACAATTCAAGATTTGGTTGGGGACACAGCCAAACCATATCACTCACTAACAGTTAACTTTTTTCCTGTTTGTTTTTTAATAGTCATCCTAATGGGTATGAAGTGGTATCTCATTTATATTTCCCTAATGGGTATGAAGTGGTATTTCATTTGCATTTCCCTAATGATTAGTGATGTTGAACCCCTTTTCATCTGCTTATTGACTTTTTATATATCTTCTTTGGATAAATATCTATTCATGTGTTTTGCCCAATTTTTAACCGGGATATTTCTTTTTTAGTTGTTGCTGAATTGTAAGAGTTCATTATATATTCTGGAGATTAACCTCTTGTCAGATACATTATTTTCAAATATTTTTCCCATTCTATGGATTACCTTTTCACTCTGTTCATAGTGTCCTCTCATGCACAAAGGTTTTAATATTGATGAGGTGCTTTTATTCTTGAATAGGGCTTAGGTAGTTTTAATATTCTTGGGTGATTTTTTTTCTTGTGGGATTTTGTAGGCACTACTTCCTTGTGTTCTGGCATTAGATGTTGCTGTGGAGAAGGCAGACCTTTCCTCTTGCAGCTCACTTGTTTTCACCACTTGAACATCTCAGAAATTCTTCTGATCCGCATTTTTCCTTTTTTTGTTTTAATTAAAGGATATGAACAGACATTTCTCAAAAGAAGACATTCATACAGCCAACAGACACATGAAAAAATGCTCATCATCACTGGCCATCAGAGAAATGCAAATCAAAACCACAATGAGATACCATCTCACACCAGTTAGAATGGCAATCATTAAAAAATCAGGAAACAACAGGTGTTGGAGAGGATGTGGAGAAATAGGAACACTTTTACACTGTTGGTGGGATTGTAAACTAGTTCAACCATTATGGAAAACAGTATGGCGATTCCTCAAGGACCTAGAACTAGATGTACCATATGACCCAGCCATCCCACTACTGGGTATATACCCAAAGGATTATAAATTATGCTACTACAAAGACACATGCACACGTATGTTTATTGCGGCACTATTCACAATAGCAAAGACTTGGAATCAACCCAAATGTCCATCAGTGACAGACTGGATTAAGAAAATGTGGCACATATACACCATGGAATACTATGCAGCCATAAAAAAGGATGAGTTTGCGTCCTTTGTAGAGACATGGATGCAGCTGGAAACCATCATTCTTAGCAAATTATCACAAGAAGAGAAAACCAAACACCGCATGTTCTCACTCATAGGTGGGAACTGAACAATGAGCTCACTTGGACTCGGGAAGGGGAACATCACACACTGGGGCCTATCATGGGGAGGGGGGAGGGGGGAGGGATTGCATTGGGGAGTTATACCTGATATAAATGATGAATTGATGGGTGCTGACGAGTTGATGGGTGCAGCACACCAACATGGCACATGTATACATATGTAACCTGCACGTTATGCACATGTACCCTAGAACTTAAAGTATAATAAAATAAAAAAAAAAAAAAAAAAAAAAGAAAAATAGAGAAATAGAAAAGTTCAGAGACTAGTATAATAAACTCATGTGTACCCACACCCAGAAGTAACTCATGTTAATATTTTATCATTTTTGAATGGCAGTATTTTTTTTGTTTTTGAGATGGAGTCTCACTGTTGCCTAGGCTGGAGTGCAGTGGCATGACCTCTGCTCACTGCAACCTCCGCCTCCCAGGTTTATGCCATTCTCCTGCCTCAGCCTCCCGAGTAGCTGGGACTACAGGCACCTGCCCACCACGCCCAGCTAATTTTTTGTATTTTTAGTAGAGAGGGGGTTTCACCAGGTTAGCCAGGATGGTCTTGATCTCTTGACCTCGCGATCCACCCACCTCGCCCTCCCAAAGTGCTGGGATTACAGGCATGAGCCACTGCACCTGGGCAACAATATTTTTTTAAATCGATGTTTTGACATGCACATAGTTTAGTGAGTTTCTAGGGTTGGGTTCTAAGAAGAAGATCTGAGATGAAGATTGGTATCCAAGTGATTTATTCCAGTAGAACCCAAAAAGGAAATGAGGGAAGTGAAAGACAGGAAGGAGCACAGCAAAGATGGGATTTGCGGTGAATCTCAGCCATTGCCTATCCCGTGGCAGCTCTGGAGGGTAAATTACTCAGAAGAGTTTGTCCTGCCTTAGGGCAAGGGAGCTCGGCCTACATCTAAATTTTGAAATATATTAACATAAAGATGTTTTTCATCCTCTTATCATTTTAGGGCCTGTGGAATCTGCAGTGATATTCCACATTTCATTCTTAAAATTTATTTTTAGGGACTTTTCTCTCTCTTATTCTTTCATAGTCTTGCCAAGGAATTTGATTTTACTAGTCTTTTTTTATTTGTTGATCCTCTTGCTTATATTTTTGTTTTCCATTTCATAATTGCTCTTCTCATCCTTATTATTTTCTTTCTTCTACTTTCTTTGGGTTGTATGTGTTGTCATTTTTCTATGTCTTGAAATAGTTTAAGATCATTGATTTTTTTCATCTTTCTTCTTTTCAAATATGTGCATTTAAAACCACAGATCCCCTTCCAAGCATAGCTTTAGCTGCTTTACTCAAGTTTTGGTATGTAATATATTCATCTTCATTCATTAAGAGTATTTTCTAATGTTCATTGTGATTTATTTCTTAACCTATGGAATGTGTTTGGACATTTTCTAGTTTTAAACTTGCTTTTTTGCTTTGTTGTCAGAGAAAAAAACTTTAATTATTTCAATTCTTTGAATTTTTGAGATTTTTCTATATGGCCCAGATCATGATAAATTATAAACATTTCATAAATACAAAAAATATATATTCTGAGATGGTTAGTTATAGCTTTCTATACAGTTACATAGTTTCAATTTGTAATTTTTTTCCATATTCTATATCATTATTGATTTTTTTCACCTGCTGGATAAATTAATGCTAGTTGTGTTAAAACCTCCCACTATCATTATGGATTTTTCTATTTCTTCTTACAGTCTGTCAGTTTTTGCTTTATATGTTTTGCAGTTATGTTGTTAGGTACCTCCACTTTTAGAATTTGTTCCATCCTAGTGAAATCAAACTTCCAACAGTATGTAGCATCTCTCTGTCTTAAAGTCTACTTTGTCTAATTAGTCTTATGGTATATATTTTTTCAATCTTTTATTTTTAATCTTTCTGGTCATTATATGTAGGGAATGTCTCTTTTAAACAGAATATAACTGAATTTTTAAATTTTATCCTGACAATCTGTCTTTTAATTGGTGATTTATTCTATTTGGATTTAATGTAATTGATATAATTGATATATTTGCATTTAAATCTTCCATTTTACCATGCGCTTTTAAAATTTATCCATCTGTCTACATTCCTTTTTCTCTTCATTTTTGCCTTCTTTTGGATTTAATGTGTTTTCTTATTATATCTTTCCCCATATACATTAATTTGGAATTCATACACTCTTTTCTGGTTTTTTTAGTGGTAACTCTAGAGCTTAAAACATCTATCCTTGACTTATCAAAGTCGAATATTAATTGATTCTTTTATCTTCTTCACGGATGGATACGAGGACCTTAGGATACTTTAAGGCCATTTATCTCTCTTCTGACTCATAGGCAGTCATTGTCAGATATGTTAATTCCATATAAATATTTAAAACTCTACAATCCATTATAATTGCTGTTTTATACAGTTGCTCTTCTTTTAATTTACCCACAGGTTTTACCATTCTTATTTTTGCTCTTCATTTCTTTCATCATCTCCAAGCTTCCTTTAATCTTAAAAACACCATTTAATATTTTCTTTAAGACTGGTCTGCTGAAGATGAATTCTCTTTTTGTCTGACAATCTCTTTATTTTACTTTAATTTCCTGGAGGACATTTTTGCTTTTGTAGTTGTCCTCAATGGCATGGTTGATCTATATTATCTAGCCCACCATTCCTCTTCATCAGACTTTTAAATTTGGCAACCTACAGTTATCTCTTTTCAATCTTACCTGATGTTGTGTTACATATGCTTCATGATAACTAACCCAAGAGCATAGATAATATCCTATTAAATCTTCCATCATGTAAAGTATCTTTATGTTTAAGAATTTATTTTTAACAAAAATAAAGTCAATATGAAACAAAGGTCTCATTTATTTGAATGTTGCATGTCTCCTGCTGCAATGAGAGGACCTGGTTATGATTCTTAGAAAAGAAAAAAACAAGCTACTTGTCTGGTAGGTATGAACACTGATTGCATTAATAGGGAAAAATAACCTATTGTCATGCATGATATTGGTTTGTATGGGAGTTGTCACTGGAGATGTGGCCCATGTGATTCCTTAAATGGTCTCCTGCAGGGCTCATGGTTTCCTGTGTGTTAGTGCTAGCATAGGTACCTTCCAGAATATGATTTTTTTCTTTTTTTTTTGAGACAGAGTCTCGCTCTGTCACCAGGCTGGAGTGCAGTGGCGTGATCTCGGCTCACTACAACCTCTACCTCCTGGGTTCAATTGATTCTCCTGCCTCAGCCTCCTGAGTAGCTGGGACCACAGGCATGAGCCACCACATCTAGCCAGAATATGATTCTTAAATACACTAATATCTTATGTCTGAAATACTGCAAAGTCCACATGTAGAAAGGGAGTAGAGTTTAGACACTGGGCATCATGGAATGACTTATATTCTTCTTCTGAGGACACACTCTGATCTTAGTGTGCAGTAAAGACAACTAGTCAATTTGTGCTGCTATAATGAAATACCTGAGACTGGGTAATTTGTAAAGAACAAAAATGTATTCTCTCATGTTCTGGAGGCTGGAAAATCTGAGTTCAAGGCACCGGCAGGTTTGGTGTCTGGTGAGGACTGTTCTCTCTGCTTCCAAGATGGTGCCTTGTTGCCATGTCCTCTAGAAAGCATGAATGCTGTGTCCTCACGTGGTGGAAGGGCAGAAGAGAGGGAACTAAATCTCTCAAGCTCCTTATAAGGGCCCTAAGGGCTCCACCCTCATTACTTAATCACCTCCTAAAGGCACCACCTCTTAATACTATCACATTGGTGATCAACTTGGAACATACAAATTTCCAGGGACACGTTCAGACCATAGCAACAACCAAATGCCCTTTGTTTTATTTTTAAGCTACGTGTTGTATGTATGTTTCTTACTTCTGGAAAATAATGATGTTCTATAGCAATACTGTGAAGAATCTTAGTTATAAATATACATGTCTTTTGATTTACCTTTTTTTTTGAGATGGAGTCTCACTCTGTCACCCAGGCTGGAGTGTAGTGATGCTGTCTCAGCTCACTGAAGCCTCTGTCTCCCAGGTTCAAGTGATTCTCGTGTCTCAGCCTCCTGAGTAACTGGGACTACAGGTACACACCACCATGCCTGACTAATTTTTGTATTTTTTTAGTAGAGATGGGGTTTCACCATGTTGGCCAGGCTGGTATCGAATTCTTGACCTCAAGTGATCCACCCACCTCAGCCTCCTGAAGTGTTGGGATTACAGGCCTGAGCCACCACACCCGGACTTGATTTACTTTCAAGCTGATAGTCATTTGTCACCAACAAGCTCCCAGTTTAGTCTACAGAGGCCAGGAAGATAATATCAGTCCTCACAGTGGCTGGATGGGGACTGGGCATATTAGAGGCCACATGTCCTTTTAAAAATTGGATGGCCACACTTAGTTTTAATTATTGCCATGCTGTGTTGTGAATTTTATTTTATTTTCTTCTTTTATTTTCCTGAGGTCAGAAATCTAGATTTTTTTTTTTTTTTTTTTGAGACAGGGTCTCACTCTAGGCCTCAGACATCTACATTTTTATGTGAAATCTTCGTATATTTAAACCTTAACAAATAATTATTTTTAGGGCCTCGTTTGGCAGAGTATACAATCATTGTTTAAAAAATTGGACCTGCAGGCCAGATTCTTCCCAGAGACCAACAGCTTGCCCCCTTTATCTTAACCATTATCAGGTAAACTGCTCATATTCTGTACATACAGGTGCTGAGAATCCTACCTCAAGGGTGGGCTTGAGGATGCTTGGGAAGCCTGAATGAAATTGACATTTGCCACAAATCACTTAATACAGAAACCTGGGAGTCATTCTAGTATCTCCTTCCTTCCTGTGTCCGGTCAGCTGCCAGTACCTATTGATTCTAGCACCTTTGAACTTTGCATCTATGCTCTCCTCCTCCAGACACTGGTAAATCTAGTCTAGTCTCTTGTCTCGTGCATGTCAGTGGCCTTCTAGCTGTGCTGTCTGATGTGAGGCTTTACTCCCTCAATCCTTCCCCATACTCCTCCCAGAGTAATTTTTCCAAAATACAATCTGCCTAAGTCACTCCTCTGCTTAAAAATATTCCAGTGAGTCAATAAATTACTGTGCTGGAAAGCTTCTCTTTGCCCTCCAGATCCACTTTCCACCCTTCCCTGCCCCGTGCTCCACCCACTGGGAAGCTGGCTTGTATGGACAGCATCAATGGTCTCCCTTGCCCTCTGGCTCTTGGTTGGGTTTGGCCAATAATGAGCACTACAGGGGGATTGGAGAGAGGGAGGACAGAAGTGTGTTTATTTCCCCAGCTCTCTCTTTGTGGGTTGCTATGGGCTCTGATTCTCAACTGAAGGCCTTAGCTCTGCTCAGGCAGCCCTGTATACACAGCCCCTGCCTGCCCTTGCCCCATCTAGCTTGCAGGGCCAAGACAGATCATGAGAATCATCAGATCCACAGAATCTGGCTGGCACCAGCCCCAGGGTGCTGCACCAGGCTTCATGGTTTCCCTGTACCCTGTCCACCACCTTGGTAAATAGCATGTTTTAAAAATGCTTCCCAAGCAGGATTGGCAAGTGTGTTAGTGTCTGTGAAATAATGAAAAGTGTTGTGTGCTCAGCATATGTGGTATAAACAGGAGCCACCAGAGATGAAGCTGGACAAAGGGTAGGATAGGGCACAAGCAGCCCAAAAAGGTAGAATGTATGTCCTGAGGAATTAGTGAAGGGCTTTAAAGGTGGTAAAATAATTAGGAGCACATTGACTAGGAATGTGTCAACCAAATCCTAGAGGCCATCAACTGTCAGGATAATGAATTTTGGAGCAGTAGAGGGTAGAATGGACTGGAGAAGGGAGACGTGAAACACACAAGGTACGAAGCATTTCTGAATAGTACCTAGCACACAACTTTAGATATATGGGTGTTTAATATATCCTGGTCAGACTGAATTGTTGAGTCTGTGTGACAGCTTGAGTGACATTTTTATGCCATTTACCCAATTCATATTTTAAAATTTCTTTTGTTAAAGACCTTAAGGTAGTATTAACCTGAAAGAATGTATTTACTGTTAACTAAATCTGGGTCATTTGAGATCTCCTTAAATAACCTTTGTGGTAACAGTGGAATGAACATTTATTTGATGTCTGGGAAGTAATATCCCAGTGGAACTCATTTTATTTTGGGTTGTTTTTAATATGGAGCTGTTAATATAGCATTTCCAATAAGTGACCTTATATGTGAAATCTGTGTTTAATTACTAACATTTTAGCAAGACTAGTAGAACTGTACTATTCATTATAAGTCACAGATTTAAGAACTTGTCAGGAAAATATTTTATAATTTGATTTATGCCTGGGGATCCAAGAAAGGCAAGCAGTACTCGAGTCTTTATGAGATGGTGAACATACTTATTCCTACAATATTTTTGACTTTTACCAGACCTATTATATAATGAGTAAACAATATCTTTTTTGGAATTTTTCATCCAACGTATTCCCCAGCTAGAGCTTTACTTAGGAAAATATGATTTCCTAAGAGATCTTTAAGCCTAATAGTTTGAACCAAACAACACAAAGTGCATATTGCTTCTTTGGAAGTGTTTTCATAGCTTTCCCTTTAGTGTTTTCCTTTTCCCTTTTTTTAAAAAAAGAACTTTTATTGGGTGTTTTATTGTACAAACTATACATGTTTGTCATATAACATTAGAAATTATAGATGATCATAAAAGAAGAAAGTAAAAAGTGTTTGTAATTCCATCACAATTAGAAAACAGAGGTGAGCACAAAATAAGGACTCACATGTAACCTGTCATACGGAAGAAGGTGATAGGGATACATGAGGTGCTGCCCGTGCTTCCAGCAGGGTTGGTATGCTCAGTGGAAAGTCTATCCCAGCTCTCCTAACCAAGGTACAAATTGCTCCTGTTTCAGGGTCTCCTCCCTCTGGGCCCTTTGTGTCTGTTGCTCTTGACAACCAAGGATTGCCATTGCCTCACCACAGCCCTTGTCCCTCTCACCTGATGCTTGTTGACTTGTGAGCTACTTGAGGACCAGATCCACACTTGTATTCCCAGGGCACTGAGCACAGAGCCTTGAACTTAGCAAGCTCTTGTTATAGTTTGTGTGAGAAAATGAACGAATGCATGTGAGTTCATGAACATCAGTCAGGAATGTGAATTCCTCATGAAAGAACCTAGATAAAATGAAATACTTTTGAAAAGCAGAAGCGTAGCTCTGCTTGCAATATAGAGGGGGAAAAAAGTAAAAGACTTCATAGAGATATCGAAAGAATGTTGTGGTCAAGCAGATCACAGCAGCAGATGTATTTGATCCAAGAGGCGAAATGCTAACTGAGTGATGATAGCTGCGCTGCTGTATTTGACTGGATTCCTGGTCATGAAAGGAAGTGGAGCATCAGTGGGGAAAACACACAGATGTCCATTAGGAAAAAGCAGGCTTTGTCTGGGGTAAGACAGAAAAAGCTTCTGCCTGGGCCCCTTCTTTAAGAAGAAAATAACTTTTATTAGATGTTTTATTGTAAAATCATACATGTTCATTGTATGACATTAGAAATTATAGATGATGGCTGGGCGTAGTGGTTCATGCCTGTAATCGCAGTACTTTGGGAGGCCTAGGTCGGTGGATCACCTGAGGTCAGAAGTTCAATACCAGCTTGGCCGACATGATGAAACCCTGTCTCTACTAAAATACAAAAATCAGCCAGGTGTGGTGGCACGTGCCTGTAATCCTAGCACTTGAGAGGCTGAGGTGGGAGAATCGCTTGAACCTGGGAGGTGGAGGTTGCAGTGAGCCAAGATCGTGCCACTGCACTCCAGCCTGGGTGACAGTGTGAGACTTTGTCTCAAAAAATAAATAAAAGAAATTATAGGTGAGCCTTGGACACACATGGTTCTCAAAGCCACAGTTGTTCACCTGCAAAATGGGGATGGTGATATCTATCTTAAAGGACTTGTTGAGAAGGTTAGAGAGAAGGTAGAAAAAGTACTGGCAGACAGTACTCATGCTGTGCATTAATAATGATTAACAGTGCCTGCATTGTGTAGGACAAAGTTGTTCAGGTCTTCTTCTTCCATGCTCTGCCTCAGATTCTGGCCCCAGACAGGGTCACAGAGTGATATGATATTGATGGACGCAAACTTGGATTGGGTCCACATAACAGCTTACCATATAAAATAATAACAACATGGTTTAAATGATTACTTGAGACAACCTAAAGAGATGTTTGAACAGGGGGAATTGGGAGCAGCAGCTGTACTCAACTGACAAACACAGACATTCACCTGGGTTACAATCAGGCCAAAGATTGAGCTGATATCAGTCAGCTGTATTTTATTGTCATTAACCTTCAGAACTGGGGCTAACCAATTTGGGGCTGCTATATACCTCTTCTCTCAGGAGGCTTACCACCACCATGCAGCCCAAGAATACAGGTTCCACCCTGCCGGATCCAGTTCCTTCTCATGGCTGATTTCTTCCCTCCCCACAAACCTTTCTGCCTCCTGACATTTGATGACGGTAATTGGTATTATTTCATATTTTTATTGTAACATTAAACTGTGTTCACAGATTCCAAGTCTGATTAGTTGGCTGCTTACTTGGCATTATGGTCGGCTTACTAGTTTAAAAAGCAGAAATATGCATTAATGGAATGCTGTAAGATTAGAGAGCTATGTCCCGCACGTTTATCAGGGACTTGGGTGAAGACATGGAAGCTGCAGAGCTGAGCACAGTGGCTCGTAGATAGGGTGACAGGATCAGGGTTCAAACAGATCTCAACAGGCTGGTATTCTGGGCCAAAACAAACAAGAGGAAATTCAGTAGTGATGAATGTTAACTCTTGCATAAGTACAAATGGAGAGAAGCTGGCTCTCCCATCATTGTTTTGAAAAAGACATTGTGTTTGAAGAAGAAAATCAATTGCTTACCCTTACTGAGATATTCACCAACTGCATTTGTGGAGATGCTGCCTATACTTTATATGTATTATTTTATTTCAATCTTGTTTGGGTAAAGATTATCATCTCCATTGCACAGATGAATTTTGGAAAGTTTAAGAAACTGAGAGTCAAACAGCTTTTAACCATTATGTGACACTGTCTCCAGAGCAGATTCCAACAAATGGGCTGGCTGAAAAAGGAAGGATTGGAGGGAGGGAGAGAAGAAGGAAACTTAGGTTTTATCTAAAGAAACCTGGATCATAGGTCCAATGTATAGTCTATGTTCTTAGATTCAGTGTTGTATTCTGAGCACTACATTTTAAGACTTAAAATGTGCAAATTTCGATGTGTGCCAAGAGAAAACACAGTTGCAAAGGATCTGGGAACATAGAAGGAACTAGGAGACTTTAAGAAAGCTTGAAAAGGGCTCTTCTCTAGAAGAGGATCAAGACTCTGTCCACTGCTCTAGAGGGATGGAAGCTCCAGGGAAGCAGGTTCTGTTTCACTGCAAGGAAGACGACACAAACATACATCTTCAGCAGTGGCCCAAGTGGTGCTTCATTCTGCTTCAATGGAGTTATTTCTGAATGTGTGTGTTATCATTATACTGCTAGGACCAAAGGGAAGAGAGCATAACTGGGTGGAAATCTGGGATGTTATTGCTATTACTCTCCAGAGAAATAATAACAAGCAAAAGGCAGAAGGGCTGGCTGCTGGAGACGGCATTGGGGTTTCAAAACAAAATCCAACCATCTTCCTGGTTGAGGAGAGGAGAAAAACTCAAGGACCCCTCTTGAGGTGCCATTCGTGCTCTGCTTTCTTCGAGGGAAAATATCTTACCTATCCAGTCAGAGAAGCCAAATGCTTCCACTTATAACATGCCTATTTTAGTTATTTTAGAATCAAGATTCTTTTTTTTTTTGTAAGTTAAGGTAGAGAAGTTATGGAAGGAAACCTCATTCTAACTATGAACTGAACGGATGGGATAGTTGGAATAAAAACAAATTAAAACGGTATTGCAAAAACTCTCAACTTTCATTTAAAAATATATGTGATGATTTTTTCAACTTTTCACATTCAACCTTTTGGTATATCTAGTGACAAAATGAAAAATCAATTTCAGCTGTGTATATTTTAAACATTTACCTAAATGATTTGGACTTACCCAACCTAAAAGTCCAGATGAATGTATTAAACTGCTTATTGTATTTTTTGTGAATTAAAACTTTATTTTTTTATTATGTTATAGACAGGACACAGTTATGTTTGGTGACGTTTACTATAGAAAATTGAACTGAACAGTGGTCTAATTAGAACAGTAAATAGTATGGGTTTAATTAGCCCCTATTCCTGATGACAGATTTGATCAGTCACCAGATATTTATCCTTTCCTTTCACTTGACTGTTACTGAAATATTGCCTCTAGTAGGACTGCTTACTGTGCTATAAATAGGTAGCTTGGCAAGAAGCCATAAAGCCCGCTGACCAGTGAGACTTGAGTGAAAATTATTGGAAAATCCCCTCTTTGCTTCCAGTCATTATTTCTTCATTTCACTTTTGAAGGTCCGTTCCACAGATCCCTCTTTTAATTTAATTTTTTTTTCTTTTGGTTAGATGAGGTAACTTGCCTAAGGGCTTAAGGAAACCTGTGCAATATCTAGTTCAGTCACATGCTGCAGTTTATTAGTATGTCACAGTTTCTTTCATAAACTTTGTGTTCTCCAGCTTAGAACTTACCTATTAAATTCTGTCTGACTTGAACTTTTCTGTACACCAAGAATATGTGGTTTTTGTTTGTTTGCTTCCTTGTTTTTAATTAAGGTATGATGTGTTTTATTAAGAAAAGACTACAAAATGCAGAGAAACAGCAATAAAAGAATATGTTAAAGTCACCCAAATCCCTCACATGTAGAGGTAGCAACTACAACATTTTAATTAACCTCTCACTCTTCTCCCTATGCATGTACGAAGTTTACATGTATGGAAAATGGTATAGATTTAATATGATTATCTAATGATTGTCTTTTTTCCCACCCCACTATTTTTAAAATGGAAATTTCAAAAACCATGAAAGTTCAAATAGTAATAAAACTGGCATTTAACAATTTATCATATTCTGGGAGCGACTAGGGAAAATTAAACATTCAGTTGAAGTTCATTTCCTGTCTTTTCCCAACAACATTCGTTCCTAGTCCTACTTCCTCCATTCTTAGAGCTAATTTGCTATGTTTCCAGCCTATATACTTCCAGCCTATGTACACGTTCTTTTACTAGTATGTTTTGCATATATATGCCTATGCCTATAGCTTTATCTGTAGAGAAGAGATAGAAAATGATATATGTGTTTTTATTTTAATATAATTAAGCCTATCAGTCTTTTCCTTTATAATTTCTACTTTTATTGCTATATATAGGATAGTCTTTCCTATACAACTATTGGTATAGGTATATACCAAGATTAATCTATTAATCTATAATATTTCTAATAGTTTATAGTTTCAGTATTTTAGCATAAATTTCTAATAGATCTGGAATTTATTTTGGTATATTCTATGAAGAAGTTATCTATGATTTTTAAAAACACAAAACATGCCGGGCACGGTGGCTCACGCCTGTAATCCCAGGACTTTGGGAGGCTGAGGCAGGTGGATCATGAGGTCAGGCGATCGAGACCGTCCTGGCTAACATGATGAAACCCTGTCTCTATTAAAAATACAAAAAATTAGCTGGGTGTGGTGGCATGTACCTGTAGTCCCAGCTACTTGGGAGTCTGGGCCAGGAGAATTGCTTGAACCCGGGAGGCGGAGGTGGCAGTGAGCAGAGATTGCCTCACTGCACTCCAGCCTGGGTGACAAAGCAAGACTCCATCTCAAAAACAAAAACAAAAGCAAAAACAAAAACAAAAAAACAGAAAGCCCACAGAACATTTGTCATGTTGATTTGTGGTGCTATACTATGTCCTTATACTTGGTCTGTTTCTGTACTCTTTTTTTAAATTTAATATGTCGATTTGTTTATTGCTGTGCCAATTCTCTACTCTTAATTGAGACAATTTTCCTCTCATTTTACTTCTTTTACAGTTCTTTTAATTGCATTTAAAAAAACTCATAACATGAGATTTACCCTTTTAATAAATTTTGAAGCATATGGTACAGTATTGTTAATTATAAGTATAATGTTGAAAAGTGGATCTCTAGAACTTTTTAATTTTGCATGGTTGAAACTTTATACTCATTGAACAGTAACTCTTCATTTCCTCATCACCCCAGTCCCTGGCAACACTATTCTACTTTGTGCTTCAATGAGTCAGTCTATGTTAGATACCTCATGTAAGTGGAACCATGCAGTATTTGTCTTTTGTGAGTGGCTTGTTTCACATAGCCTAATGTCCTCAAGATTCATCCATATTGTGGCATGTGATAGGCTTTCCTTCTTTTTGATGGCTCCATAGCATTTCATTGTGTGTATACCACATGTTGTTTATCCATTCATCCGTTGATGGACATTTGGGTTGCTTCCATTGTCTTGGCTATTGCAAACATCTCTTTGCGAGATCCTGATTTCAATTCTTTTGGATAAATACCAAGAAGTTGGATTGCTGGATCATATAGTATTTCTATGTTCTTTCACAACTTTTTATTTTTTTTAATTTAAAAAATTTTTTTTGAGACAGAGTTTCACTCTGTCATCCAGCCTGGAGTGCAGTAGCACAATCTCAGCTGTCACCTCTGCCTCCCGGGTTCAAGTGATACTGGTGCCTCAGCCTCCCGAGTACCTGAGACTACAGGTATGTGACACCACACCCAGCTAGTTTTTTGTATTTTAGTAGAGATGGGGTTTTGCCATGTTGCCCAGGCTGGTCTCAAACTCCTGAGCTCAGGAAATCTACCCACCTCAGCCTCCCAAAGTGCTAGGATTATAGACATGAGCCACCACGCCCGACCTCCCTTGGCTCTTACAGATATTTATGCCATTATATGAACTTTAGAATCATTTGTTATGTTTCAAAAAATGTTTCTTTGGGGATTTTGATGGGACTTGCTGTAAACTTATAGATAATCTTGGAGAGAAGTAGCATTTTACAGTATTGAGTCTACTCATTCAGGGCTATAGGTGTTTCTTCATTTATTCAAGTATATTTTAGGCCCCTTAGTAAAGTTTTGTAACTTAATAATAAGCTTCATTTCTTTTCATGTCTATACCTACATCTATCTATGTACTTTTTACTTGTAATTCCCCCTCTTCTCTGTAGTATTCTGAATTAAGTCATTGGTGGAAAGTCTAGGAGACCAGTTAAACCAAACTGTACTCATAATTGACTCTTTGCTATTTTCTTGGATTCGAAACCTTTATGACTTGGCCAAGTGTGTTCGTATGACTTTGTTTTCTATGAATGGAGGTTCCATAAAACCTTATGCAAGGTTTCTTGGGAGTTACCGCCAGTCTGCCTGACATACAAGCGAGTCAGCATTCACTCATGAGCGCTTCTTCTTTTTTTTTTTTTTTTTTTTTTTCCTGAGACAGAGTCTTGTTCTGTTGCCCAGGCTGGAGTGCAGTGGTGCAATCTTGGCTCACTTCAACCTCCGCCTCCTGGGTTCAAGTGATTCTCCTGCTTTAGCGTCCCGAGTAGCTGGGTTTACAGATGTGTACCATCACACCTGGCTAATTTTTGTATTTTTAGTAGATGGGGTTTAGGCTCAAGTGGGGTCCCTGCTATGTAAGTTAGAAAACAGAATAATATAATTGATATTTAGCCAACTTATTTAAATTCAGGACTGATAAAATTTCAGATATAATACTGAGCTTAAAAGCCATCTCGACAAAACCTTCTTAAGGTGGAAAGGCATGTATGTGTCAACTGATTTTCATATAAACTTGTCTTTTTTTTTTTTTTTAATGCAGTCATTCCAAAGCAAAGCATTTTTGGGTAGCATTGGTCTTTATGAAGAGCTTAGAAGATGACTCTGGATTTGGGAGGCTGAGGTGGGTGTATCACCTGAGGTTAGGAGTTCAAGGCCAACATGGCAAAACCCTGTCTCTACTAAAAATAGAAAAGTTAGTTGGGCATGGTGGCAGGCGCCTGTAATCCCAGTTACTCCGGAGGCTGAAGCAGGAGAATTACTTGAACCCAGGAGGGGGAGGTTGCAGCGAGCCGAGATTGCGCCAAGATTGAAATTCTCTCTCAATTAAAAAAAAAAAAATGACTCTGGAATAACTGGGGAAGCTTTGGGATATTTCTACCACATTCCTCTAAATTTATTGTGTGTGTGTGTTTTGTTTTGTTTTGTTTTGTTTTTAACATCTAGACCTCAAGAAACACTCGTTCAGATGAAGACAAAGATGGCAACTGGGATGCTTGGGGCGACTGGAGTGACTGCTCCCGGACCTGCGGGGGAGGAGCGTCATATTCTCTCCGGAGGTGTTTGACCGGAAGGTCAGTGGTGGCTTCACTTGCTCCTGCATGTGGAATGTGTCAGTGCCTCTGGATGGGTGGAGAGGAGAGATAACTTTATTTGGCTTTGGAATGTACTGTGATAATGGTATAACATTTGCTTTGTCTAAATATGAATCAACCTCAGGTTCACATATTTCAGCAGCAATGATCCCGTTTGCGTGGGTGTGGCCATGTTGCACACAGGACCCAGGAGCACCAGACACTTTGGGCTTTGAGGAAAGGAAATCCTGGCACCTTAAGTCACTGATTTAAAGTTGTCAAGAGTTGGGGCAAGAGGTCAAGTCTTCTGAGTTCTGCCCTTGGGTTGCTGCAACTTAATCCAGTTCTTGTTCATCTATTCTGAGCAACCTATTGATTAAGAACATGATGCAAGTTCTGTTTTCACATTTTAGATATGTTTATGTTAAATAGCATTTACAAAAATGTAAAATCAGCTTATTTTTAAAAACCTGTAAATTTTTAATAAGCCTGTGCTTATCATTGTTTTTGAGACACTGGAAGGTAATTCTTTATGGAACAGTTTAATTCCCAGTCAAGGATTTTGCATCAGCTCTTAGGTAAGACAGAGACCCAGATTGATGGAATCTGATGTTCTAGTCTTGTACAAAAGAAGAGTCCAAGATTATGTCGGTCATCTTCAGATTTGGGATACTGTTAGGTAAAAGAGTAAATTGGCCTTTGCCAATTAGCTTCAAGATATAGAGTAGAAATGCAGGGAGAGCATATTTTGGCTCGAGCTTGTATTTCATTGAGGTCACTGTTTTACCATACATTAAACAGTGACCAAGTATGTCCTCCTGTTTTCTTGAGACAATGCAGAGCAGGGCAGATGAGAGACTGTACATGTGGCCTTTGAGAAGGAAGACTCACTGGTCTACTCCAGGAAGGCATGGGAAGGCTGCTGGAGGTACTGTAGTAGCATTCCCCTAGGGTGAGTTCTAACTCAGAGCATGGAAGCTTCAGTAAAGTATTGTAGAACTAAGTCCAGAGATTTTCTTGCAAAGACAAAGTGTTAGTCTGCCTTCTCGTATTTCCACCTTGGTGAGGAGATACAGGCCCTGGTACTCTGTGTCATGCTGTGTGGAAGAATGATGGAGTATCATGTTGTATTGGGATATATTTATTCTGCCAAGGAGGCTGCAATAGGAGAGCTACACCCTGTGGGCAAGGGGAGGGGGCTTTTATTTATTTATTTTTTTTGAGATAGAGTCTCACTCTGTTGCCCAGACTGGAGTGCAGTGGCAGGATCTGGGTTCACTGAAACCTCTGCCTCCCAGGTTCACGCAATTCTTCTGCCTCAGCCTCCCAAGTAACTGGGATTATAGGCACCTACCACCATGCCTGGCTAATTTTTGTATTTTTAGTAGAGATGGGTTTTCACCATGTTGGCCAGGATGGTCTTGAACTCCTGACCTGAATGATCCATCTGCCTCGAACTCCCAAAGTGCTGGGATTACAGGCGTGAGCCACCATGCCCAGCCAGGGGGCTTCTTATGTAAAGGGTAAGTTCTTTCCCACTGCTGGCCAGCCACATGGGGGAGAAGTTTCCAGCCTGGAAATGAGTGGGGAAGGGAGAACTTTGGCATCTCTTTCCAAACTTCAAGTCTGAGAAGTCTGAATAATTTGCAATTAGTGGTAGGGTTAGAGTGGGAAAGGAATGGAATTTATTTGCATTGGTCTTTTTGTTTTTCTAGTACATACTTGCGTTTGTTAAAAACAATTTAGAGGACTATATTAAGGACCATGAATAACCACTTTCATCCTATTGTCATACAACTAAAATGTTCATATATTTATTATTTGGTTTATTTTAAAAATTTCTTTGATTTTGCTTGGAACATAATTTTGCCAAGTGATATATCTCCAGAATGCTTGTGAGTTTCTGTCTTCTGTTTCCTAACTGGGCCCTGCCGCTGATGAAAAATGCTGCAGGTAAGGAAGGGTAGTTGCTCAACTTTTTCCATCTTTTCCACTCGTATTCAGAAGGGGAGACTTGGGTAAAAGGAGGCAGGAGAGTTCTTAGTTCACTTTATTGTTGAGAGCAGGTATTGGTGCTCTCTGTTTGGCAAGTGTCTTAAGCTGACTGTTGTGAGCACTTTGATGGATTTTCTGAGAACTTGCCTTTGCCCTCCCAAATTCCCTGGGATTTCTTGCCTCCAATTCCCTTGAAATGTGCTATTCACAACACTTTGTCTTGGTAATATTGCTCTTTCCTCAGCTCTGGGACTGCTAGACATGCCCCCAGCTTCTCCCTATTTACATGTGCTAACCCCTCTGTGGCCATCCTGGTAAGTTTCTAAGACAACCACATGCTGGCACTCATGCACGTGCCCACATCTGGTTCACAGGAAACCCTCATGTAAAGTTTGCTAAACAAACTCTTCAAGTCCAGGGAGCCAGTGCTGCAACACCTACTCTGCTTACATGGGCTGCTGCAGCTGTTCTCTCAGCCCTTAAGTTTCTCAGGTGTGAATTAAATACCAACCGACTGTTGGCGACACATATTGAACTCTTCAAGTGGTATCCTTAAAATTTCTTCCTCTTGATTTGGGGTTAGCAGACTGAAGCCCTCATCCCTTCTCCTTGATGGAGTAGAATGAGAGGTAGGCTCATAGCATACCTTTCTCAATGAAATCTTCAGAAGTTCTTCCTGTAAGTCTCTGGCTCCAGATCCTTTTAATTCCCTTGATGTGGGTAAGGAGTTTAACTCCAGTGAATTAAACTAACACATATCCTGCCTTCAAGGTTCTTACATCTAAAGAGACAAACAATAAACAAGTAAACAATCAAATTATATATAATTAAAAATCATGTCATTGGCCAGGCATGGTGGCTTACACCTGTAATCCCAGCACTTTGGGAGGCCGAGGCAGGAGGATCACCTGAGGTTGGGAGTTTGAGACCAGCCTGACCAACATGGAGAAAACCCATCTCTACTAAAAATACAAAATTAGCTGGGTGTGGTAGTGTATGTCTATAATTCCAGCTACTTGGTAGGCTGAGGCAGGAGAATTGCTTGAACCCAGGAGGCAGAGGTTTCAGTGAGCCAAGATTATGCCATTGTACTCCAGCCTGGGCAACAAGAGTGAAACTCTGTCTCAAAAAATATATATATATTGTGTTAAGGCGATGCATAAAATGGTCAGGGAAGCCCTCTGTGCTTGGGCATGTTTATGCTGAGACCTTACTGCTAAGAAGAAATCAGTTATGTGATGGGAAGGGTTATGAGACCAAAAGAGTTCAAATAGTGGGAGCAGCATATGAAATATCCTGAAGCAGGAAGTGAAAACAGCCTTTTATGCCTGGCAAACAATTAGATAAGAGTGAGCAGAATGGGCAGTCCCCTGTTGACTGCCACTGCAGACAGAGCCTTGGTGGGCACAGAGTCAGCCAGCATCCCACCCTGGGCTAACACTGTGCAGAGAACAGTGGATCCTGCCCCACCCTGAGCAACCACTCCTGCTTGTGGGGCACACAGAAGGCACTCAGACCTGCACCTGCCAGTGCCCTGCCCCCCAAGCCAACACCACCTCCAGCATGACTGTACACACAGTCACCAACAGGGACCTCTCACCCACCCCCAGCTGCATTGCCTCCACCACTGTGGTGAATGCCTATAGGGAGGCAGGACCCCCCGCACCTGCTAGCACTCCACTGTAGCTGCCACTACCTCTGCTGCTGGTATGTGCAAATGAGGATGGATCCCGCTGTCATCGTGCTATGAAATGCTTTGGCTGACATGAGCCATCAGAGTGTAATGACCAGCAGTCCAAAAACACCTTGGCCCCCCAGTGCAGTGGATTCCTAACATCAAGGAGCCAGAGAACAAAATGGGGGCCCAATACAAGTACCCCAGAATTAGAACATCCAGTCCAGGTATTGGGAGCTGAGTTTTGGCCCCCTAAAATCTTTAATAAATGAAGCCAGTTGGCTGAATCCACCTTTATACTAGAATCAAGCCCTCAAGGTTATCCAAAAAAAAAAAAAAAAAAAAAAAAAAGGGATAAAAGAAACAAAATTATGCAAAAAGTCAGCAACCTCAAGGATTAAAGGAAGATAACCCCACAAAGATGAGAAAGAATCAGGACAAGAACCCTGACAACTCAAAAAGCCAGAGTGCCTTCTTTCTAATAAATGACCACTTTGCCTCTCCAGCAAGGGTTCTGAACCAGGTTGAGGTGGATGAAATGACAGAAACAGAGTTCAGAATATGGACAGAAATGAAGATCTTTGAGCTATAGCAGTATGTTGAAACCCAGTCCAAGGAAGCTAAAAATCATTATAAAACAATACTGGAACTGGCAGACCAAATAGTCAGTATAGAAAAGTATGTAACTGAACTGAGAGAGCTGAAAAACATCCTACAAGAATTTCATAATGCAATTGCAAGTATTAATAGCAGAATAGAACAAGCAGAAGAAAGAATCTCAGAGCTTGAAGACTGGCTTTCTGAAATAAGACAGACAAGAATAGAGAAAAAAAAGAATGAAAGGAATGAACAAAACCTCTGAGAAATATGGGATTATGTAAAGAAACCAAATGTATGACTTATTGGTGTTCCTGAAAAAGAGGGGGATAATGGAACCAACTTGGAAAACATTTTTCAGGATATCATCCATGAGAACTTCATGGATGAACCCAACTAGCTAGAAAGGCCAACACTGAAATTCAGGAAATGCAGAGAACCCCAGTAAAATATTTCCCAAGATCATCCCAAGAGATATAGCCATTAGATCCTCCAAGGTTGAAACAAGAGAAAAAATGTTAAAGACAGACAGAGAGAAAGGTCAGGTCATCTACAAAGGGAAGTCCATTGACTACCTGCAGGCTTCTCAGCTGAAACCTTACAAGTGAGAAGAGATTCTGGCCCAGTATTCAACGTTCTTAAAGTAAATTCCAACCCAGAATTTCATATCCAGCCAAATTAAGCTTCGTAAGTGAACCATAAATAAGATCCTTTTCAGACAAGCAAATGTTGAGAGAATTTGTTACCATCAGACCTGCCTTATAAGAGCTCCTGAAGGAAGCACTAAATATGGAAAGGAAAGACCATTACCAGTCACTACAAAAACATACTGAAGAACATAGACCAGTGACAGTATAAAGCAACCACATAAACAAGTCTGCAAAATAACCAGCTAACATCATACTGACAAGATCAAATCCACACATATCAATACTAACCTTGAATGTAAGTGGGCTAAATGCCTCAATTAAAAGACACAGAGTAGCAAGCTGGATAAAGAACCAAGACCCATTGGTATGCTTGTCTTCAAGAGACCCATCTCACATGCAGTGACGCACATAGACTCAAATGAAGGGATGGAGAAAAATATACCAAGCAAATGGAAAACAGAAAAAAGCAGAGGTTTCAATCCTAGTTTCAGACAAAACAGACTTTAAACCAGAAAAATTTTAGAAGATGAAGAAGGGTATTACATAGTGGTAAAGGGTTCAATTCAGCAAGAAGACCAAACTGTCCTAAATATATATGCACTCAACACAGCAGCACCCAGATTCATGAAGCAAGTTCTTAGAGACCTTCAAAGAGATTTAGACTCCCTCAGAGTAATAATAAAAGACTTTAACACCCAACTGATAATATTAGACAGATCATTAAGACAGAAAATTAACAAAGATATTCAGGACCTGAACTCAGCACTGGATCAAATGAACCTGATAGACATCTACAGAACTCTCTACCCCAGAACAGCAGAATATACATTCTTCTCATTACCACATGGCACTTACTCTAAAATTGATCACCTAATTGAAAGTAAAACACTCCTCAGCAAATGCAAAAGAACTGAAATCATAAAAATCAATCTCTCAGACCACAGCACAATCAAATTAGAAATCAAGACTAAGAAAATCACTTGAAACCATACAATCATATGAAAATTGAATAACCTGCTTCTGAATGACTTTGGGATAAATAATGAATTTAGGGCAGAAATCAAGAAGTTATTTGAAACTAATGAGAACAAAGATATAACATGCCAGAATTTCTGGGATATGGCTAAGGTGATGTTAAAAGGGAAATTTATAGCACTAAATGCCCACATCAAAAAGTTAGAAAGATCTCAATTTAACAACCTAACATCACAATGAAAAGAACTAGAGAACCAAGAGCAAACCAATCCCAAAGCTAGCAGAAGACAAGAAATAAATCAGAGCTGAACTGAAGGAGACAAGGAGACTGAGACACAAAAAAACATTAAAAAGATCAATGAGCTGGGTGTGGTGGCTCACGCCTGTAATCCCAGCACTTTGGGAGGCTGAGGCGGGTGGATCACCTGAGGTCTGGAGTTTGAGACCAGCCTGACCAACATGGAGAAACCCCATCGCTACTAAAAATACAAAATTAGCTGGGCATGGTGGCACATGCCTGTCATCCCAGCTACTCGGGAGGCTGAAGCAGGAGAATCACTTGAACCTGGGGTGAGGGGTTTGTGGTGAGCTGAGACTGTGCCATTGCATTCCAGCCTGGGCAATAAGAGCGAAACTCGATCTCAAACAAACAAACAAACAAACAAAAAAAAACACAAAAACACCAATGAATTCAGGAACTGGTTTTTTGAAAAAAATTAATAAAATAGATAGACTGCTAGCTAGACTAATAAAAAGGCAAAGAGAGAAGATGGAAATAAACACAATCAGAAATGATAAAGGACATATTGCCACTGATACCACAGAAATATAACCATCAGAGAATATTATGAGCACATCAATGCACATAAGCTAGAAAATCTAGAAGAAATAGATAAATTCCTGGACGCATACACCCTCTGAAGACTGAAGAAATCGAATCCAGGAAGAAATCAAATCCCTGAGCAGACCAATAATGAGCTCTGAAACTGAATCGGTAATAAATAGCCTACCAGCCAAAAAAGCCCAGGATGAGATGGATTCACAGCTGAATTCTACCAGAGGTACAAGGAACAGCTACTACCATTCCTGTAGAAACTATTCCAAAAAACTGAGGAGGAGGACTCCTCCCTAACTCACTCTATAAGTCCAGCATCATCCTGATACCAAAATCTGGCGGAGACACAACAAAGCAAGAAGACTTTGGGCCAATACTTTTGATAAACATTGATGCAGTAATCCTCAACAAAATACTGACAAACTGAATCCAACAACACATCAAAAAGTTTATCTACCACAGTGAAGTAAGCTATATCCCTGGGATGCAAGATTGAGTCAACATATACAAATGAATAAACATGACTCATTATTTAAACAGAACTAGGCCGGGTGCGGTGGCTCACGCCTGTAATCCCAGCACTTTTGGAAGCTGAGGTGGGCAGATCTCGAAGTTAGGAGATTGAGACCATCCTGTGGTCTCACTGTGAAACACTGTGAAACTCTGTCTCCACTAAAAATACAAAAAAATTAGCCGGGCAGGGTGGCACGCGCCTGTAATCCCAGATATTCGGAAGGCTGAGGCAGGAGAATTGCTTGAACTCTGGAGGCAGGGGTTGCGGTGAGCCGAGATCGTGCCATTGCACTCCAGCCTGGGCGAGAGAGCAAGACTGTCTCTGGGAAGCTGAGACAGGTGGATTACCTGAGGTCAGGAGTTCAAGACCAGCCTGGCCAACATGGTGAAACCCTGTCTTTATTAAAAATACAAAAAATTAGACAGGTCCAGTGGCGCACACCTGTAATCCCAGCTACTCGGCTGAGGCAGGAGACTCGCTTGAACCCGGGCGGCAGAGGTTGCTGTGAGCTGAGATTGTGCTACTGTACTCCAGCCTGGGCGACAGAGCAAGACTTTGTCTCCAAAACAAAACAAAACAAAACAAATACAAAAATAAAACAAAACAAAAGACAGAACTAAAGACAAAAACCACATGATTATCTTAACAGATGCAGAGAAGGCTTTTCATAAAATTCCACACTTCTTCATGTTAAAAACTCTCAATAAGGCTTGGCATGGTGGCTCATGCCTGTAATCCCAGCATTTTTGGGAGGCTGAGACAGGTGGATCCCCTGAGGTCGAGAATTCAAGACCACCTGACCAACATGATGAAACCCTGTCTCCATTAAAAATACAAAAATTAGCTGGGCATGGTGGTGGGTGCCTATAATCCCAGCTACTTGGAAGGCTGAGGCAGGATGATCACTTGAACCCAGGATGCAGAGGTTGCAGTGAGCCGAGATTGTGCCTTGCAGCCTGGGCAACAAGAGTGAAACTCCATCTCAAAAAAACAAAAACAAAAACAAAAACAATCAAACAAACAAACAAAAAAACCTCTCAATTAAATAGGTATTCAAGGAACATACATCAAAATAATAAGAGCCATCTATGACAAACCCACAGTCAACATCATACTGAATGGATGAAAGCTGGAAGCATTCCCCTTTAAAACCAGCACAAGACAAGGATGACCTCTCTCACTACTCCTGTTCAGCATAGTACTGGAAGTTTTGGATGAGGCAGTCAGGCAAGATAAAGAAATAAAGAGCATTTAAATAGGAAGAGAGGAAGTTAAACTGTCCCTGTTGGCAGATGACATATCCTATATCTGGAAAACCCGATAGTCTCAGGCCAAAAGCTCCCTAAGCTGATAACTTCAGCAAAGTCTCAGGATATAAAATCAATGTGCAAAAATCATTAATATTCTTATACATCAGCAGTCAAGCCAAGAGCCAAATCAGGAAGACAATCCCATTCACAGTTGTCACACACACACAAAATAAAATACCTAGGAATACAGCCAACCAGGGAGGTGGAATATTTCTACAAGGAGAACTACAAAACACCACTTGAAGAAATCAGAGATGACACAAACAAGTGGAATAACATCCTATGCTCATGGATAGAAAGAATCAATATTGTTAAAATGGCCATGCTGCCCAAAGCAATTTATAGATTCAATGCTATTTCTATTCAAGTAACATTGAAATTCTTTACAGAACTAGAAAAAAAAAATTACTTTAACATCCATGTGGAACCAAAAAAGAGCCTGAATAGCCAAGGCAATCCTAAACAAAAAGAATGAAGCAGGAGGCATCATGCTACCTGACTTAAAACTATACTTCAGGGCTACAGTAACCAAAACATCATGATACTGGTGCAAAAACAGACACATATGCTAATAGAACAAAATAGAGAACCTAGAAGTAAGGCCACACACCTACAACTTCTGATCTTCACAAACCTGACAAAAACAAGCAATGGAGAAAGGATTTCCTATTCGATAATTGGTGCTGGGATAATTGGGTAGCCATACATAGAAGATTGAAACTGGATCCATTGTATACATCATATACAAAAATTAACTCAAGATGGATTAAAGACTAAAATATAAAACCCAAAACTATAAATACCCTGGAAGACAACCTAGGCAATACCATTATGGACATTGGAATGGGCAAAGATTTCATGATGAAGACACCAAAAGCAGTTTCATTAAAAGCAAAAATTGAAAAATAAGATGTAATTAAACTAGTAGGTTTCTGCACAGCAAAATAAACTATCAATAGAGTGAAAAGACAGCCTATAGAATGGAAGAAAAATTTTGCAAACTATGTATCTGACAAAGGAACTTAAATTTACAAGAAAAAAACCAAACAACTCCATTAAAAGTGGGCAAAGGACATGAACAGTTTTCAAGAGAAGACATGTGGCCAAAAATCATACAAAAAAAGCTCATCATTGATCATTAGAGAAATAAAAATCAAAACCACAATGAGATACCATGTCACACCATTCAGAGTAGCTGTTACTAAAAAGTCAATGCATAACAGATGCTGGTAAGGTTGAGGAGAAAAAGGAACATTTATGCACTGTTGGTGGGAGTGTAAATTAGTTCACCCTTTGTGGAAGACAGTGTAGTGACTGCTCAGAGACCTAAAAACAGAAATACCGTTAGACCCAAAAATCCCATTACTAGGTATATATGAAAAGTAATATAAATCATTTGATTATAAAGACACTTGTATGTATGTGTTCACTGCAGCACTATTCACAATAGCAAAGACATGGAATCAACCTAAATTCCCATCACTTGTATACTGGGGCCAGGCATGGTGGCTCACGCCTGTAATCCCAGCACTTCGGGAGGCTGAGGTGGGTGGATCACTTGAGGTCAGGAGTTCGAGACCAGCCTGGCCAACATGGTGAAACCCCATCTCTACTAAAAATACAAAAATTAGCCAGGCGTGGTGGCGGGTACCTGTAATTCCAGCTGCTCAGGAGGCTGAAGCAGGAGAATCTCTTGAACATGGGAGGTAGAGGTTGCAGTGAGCGGATATCGTGCCACTGTGCTCCAGCCTTGGAGACAGAGTAAGACTCCTCCTCAAAAACAAAACAAAAAACAAACAAACAAAAACAACAAAAAAAATTGTAGACTGGATAAAGAAAATGCGGTACCTATGCACCATGGAATACTATGCAGCCATAAAAAGAATGAGATCATGTCTTGTGCAGGAACATGGATGAAGCTGGAGGCCATTATCTTTAGCAAACCAATGCAGGAAAAGAAAACCAAATACCACATGTTATGACTTAAAAGTGGAAGCTAAACTATGAGAACACATGGACACATACAGGGGAACAACATTCACTGGGACATATTGGTGGGTGGAAGGTGAGAGGAGGTAGAGGATCAGGAGAAATAACTAATGAGTACTAGACTTAATACTTGGGCGAAAAAATAATCTGTCCAACAAACCTCCATGGCACAAGTTTACCTATATAACAAAACCTGCATATGTACCTCTGAACTTAATATAAACGTTAAATTATAAAAGAACAATGGATAACATATATATATACACACATACACATATATATATACATATATATACATATACACATGTGCGCACACACATATATATATTATATATATACTGTTTAGCACAATAATGTTTTCTGGAGTTTAAATGTATGTAGAACTTTAAAAACATGGAAACAATGATATAAAATTTGGAAGAAAGCAAATGAATTTAAAGTGTTCAAATGTCCTTGTATTGTTCAGAAAAATGTAAAAATAGACAATTAACCTTCAACTTTTAAAAGTCTGGGATGCACGTTAAATTTCTAAGGTTACCATTAAAAGCAAAATAAAAGAATGTATAACTGTTCATATATCACAAGGGCAAATAGAATCTTGCTAAAATACATGATTGATCCAAAAAGGTTCAAGAAAGGAGAGGAAAAAGAACATAGCGCAATTGTGACAAATTGTAAAACGGTAGATTTGAACCTCAGAATATATATTTTACATTAGATGTAAATGGACTAATTACTTCGGTTAAAAGAAAAAAGATTGTTAGACTTTTAATCTAATAAAAATTATGTGGTTTAGTAGAGTCAAACCTTAAATACAAGGACCCCGAAAGACTGAAAATAAAAGCATGGAAAAAAGCTATAATGTGAACCAAAATGAAAAGAAAATTGGTGTACCTGTACTAATATCAGACAAAGTGAATTTAAAGGAAGAAGCATTAGCAGAAATAGAGGGATCATGAAAATATAATATATTAAAACATGGGGATACATCTAAATTCACCCTTATACAGAAGTTTAATAGCCCTGAATACACATACTAGAAAAGAAAAATTGGTTGAAAAGAAACAGTAGTATAAGCTGCCATTTAAGAAATTTAAAAAAGCCGGGCGCGGTGGCTCACGCCTGTAATTCCAGCACTTCGGGAGGCTGAGGCAGGCGGATCACGAGGTCAGGAGATCGAGACCATCCTGGCTAACATGGTGAAACCCCGTCTCTACTAAAAATACAAAAAATTAGCCGGGCGTAGTGGTGAGCGCCTGTAATCCCAGCCGCTGGGAGGCTGAGGCAGGAGAATGGCATGAACCCAGGAGGCGGAGCTTGCAGTGAGCCCAGATGGCACCACTGCACTCCTGCATGGGCAACAGGGCGAGACTCCGTCTCAAAAAAAAAAAAAAAAAGTTGAAAAAAAGCACATTTTAAAAGTATCTGCATATATACTCTGTGTGTATGTGTGTGTGTGTCCACATTTCTTTACTTCAAATATCAGGGATCTGGATTAGAGTCAAAGTTTGATCAAGTCCCTTGTTAATCCAGTTATGGCTGCCTATGGGAAAAATGCCCTTCTCCTGCCTAAAGAGTTGCTGCTTTAGACCGATTGCAGCTTTATGTTGTTATGGAGACTGAATAGGAAGCTGCAGTTGAAGGCATTCACAAGAAGAAACATTGCCTTTCTGTCAATGAATCTCATTTTTTATTATTTTGTGACTTTCCTTCATTTGGAGATAGTTTCTGGAGTGTCTGCATTTTATTTGATCTCTTCAGAATACCCTATCCCATGTAGGCACTGAGTGTTTTACAGGGACCCTCATTGAGTAGGACCTTATGTGCCCTTATACTTTTGTCTTAGACTAACTGCCTGCATGCCATTGATTGGCAGGAATTGGCTATATCATCTGCCACTCTAATATAGTGGGAATTGGTAGATTCTCCTGTGGATCTCTTCTACTTACTTCAAAGGCAGACTTCTCCTTTATGTAGAGTGAATAGTTTATGTACTCTCTTTTAATTCAGTCTTGCTAACCCTATGTATAGCAATAATCACCTAAAGTTTCTGCCTTGTGTATAGCTTCTAAGAATTTCCAGGTATGGTACAGAGTTATTCACTTATTAACATACTTAGTCATTTCAATGGGAATTTGTAAGGGGGAAGTTCAATATATGTGCTCCGATTACCATCTCTATTTAAAATCTTTCCTCCTCTCTCCATTTTCCTTAAATTTTTTGCCCTGAAATTTTACCTCTGCTAATTTGGAAATTATACACATATCCTGTTTTTATTTTACTGATGATTAAATTTATACTTAAAAACCACATTTTAACAATTACTTTATAACTGTCTTGTCAATAGTAATTTCTTTTGATTTCTCCTTATGTAAGAGGATGACTACTTAGGCTTTTTTTCTTTATTCCCATTTCTTGAGTTTATTCTTAGAATTTGGGATTTTATCTTCAGTTTATTGGCAGTTTTTTTCTTTATATCTTTTTTCATAGTAATAAATCAAAGCATGGTTGAAACTTAATTGTGTGTGTGCACACATTATTTCAACGCTCATTGTCTATCTTAATTGTGTGTGTGCACACAAGCAGCATTATTTCAATGCTGATTGTCAGTTGCTGCTTTGAGTCCCCATTTCTTCCTTTGAGCATTCAGTTCTTCAGGTTGAATGATAGCTTTGTTGGCAGAGATATATTTTGAGCTGTGCTTCTGGAATTTTAGTGTGCATATGAATCACCTAGGGATCTTGTTAAAATGTAAACTTTGATTCAGTAAATCTGGAGTGAGGCCCAAGAGCTTTGATTTCTAACAGATTCCCAGGTGATGTCAGTGCTGCCTGTCCATGGATACTTCAAGCAGCAGAATTTTACAGACTTTTTAATTTTGGGAAAAAGTTGTAGGTCTTATACTGTATGAGTTCTTATATATCTGCAAATGACTTTTTCTTGCTTTCCCACATAAACAGTGAATGGCTTATTTGAATATAAAATTCCTAAGATACAACCTTTTCCTTTTTAGACTTGATAGTTCCTTTTCCGTAAAGCTTGGTATATGATGTTGCTTATAGACCTCCCAGGCCAGCTGTTTTTTTTTTGGAGATAACCTATTTTTTAGATAAACTGTCTGCCCATAGGAGTCTTTATTTTTTCTCTCAAGTTCAAGAGTTTTACAAGGCTGTGTCTAGCTGTCAGTGCCATATTACTTATTTTACCTTGGCACACGGTGACCAACTTTTTGGTACAGATTTAGATCCTTCTTTATGGTAGGCAGATTTTTCTTCTATTATATTATTAACTCTTGGTTCTTACCCGTTTGTTCTGGCCTTTTCCTTATGAACACCAGTAATTTCTGTCTGTCTGCCACATTTATCATGTTCTTTTTAATTACTTTCCTCTTTTTTTTTTTTCTTTTCCTGTGCATGTAGGGGTGATTTTCAAGCTCTCTGTCAATTGAACTTTTCTTCTTCTTTTGAGACAGAGACTCGCTCTGTCACCCAAGCTTGAGTACAGTGGTGTGGCCTCAGCCCACTGCAACCTCTGCCTCCTAGGTTCAAGTGATTCTTCTGCCTCAGCCTCCCACGTAACTGGAAATACAGACGTGTGCCACCACACCCGGCTAATTTTTGTATTTTTAGTAGAGATGGGGTTTCACCGTGTTGGCTAGGCTGGTCTCAAACTCCTGACCACAAGTTATCTGCCTGCCTCAGCCTCCCAAAGTGCTGGGATTACAAGTGTGTACCACCATACCCATCTAATTTTTGTATTTTTAGCAGAGATGAGGTTTTACCATGTTGGCCAGGCTGGTCTCAAACTCCGGACCTCAAGTAATCCGCAGGCCTCGGATTCCCAAAGTGTTGGGATTACAAGCATGAGCCACCACACCTGGCCTGAACTTTTTTTCTGATCTGTTAACTTCTAGTGGGGTTCTTTGTTTATTTTTATTTTTTATGTGTACATAGGTATATATATTTATGTGGAATGTGAGATATTTTGATATAGTAATACAATGCATAATAATCACAGCAGGGTAAATGGGGTATTCATCCCTTCAAGGATTTATCATTTCTTTGTGTTATATACGTTCCAGTTATACTCTTTTAGTTATTTTAAAATGTACAATAAGTGGTTGTTGACTGAAATCACCCTATCGTGCTATCAAATACTAGATCTTATTCATTCCATTGAACTATATTTTTGTACCTAACCTAGTGATGTTTTAAATACTGCTATGGCATTATTTATTACTTAACATTCTTTCCTTCACTTGAAACCTGCACCTTTTATGTCTATTGTTTTAACCACCTGTGTCTTTTCCTGTATTTTTTTTTTTTTTTTTTTTGTCTATTTTTAGTGTGATATCTGGCTACTTCTTACTTATTCTTCTCTTTTAGGAAGCCTATCTTGACTGGTTAAACTTTGGTCTTCCTGTTTTGTGCTTCCTTGCATTCATTATAGTACTAAAATTGTTGGCAAATTAGGACCTCTTTTAGAGAAAGGAGAATGACTTCATCATTCCAAGATCTTACATAGTTTCTCACATGTGATGAGGACCCAAATAGCATTTATTAAAGGAATAAATAAATGAGTGTGTGCTCACTATCACCTTGCATCTTTTGCCAATGCTCTTCTTTCTGCCTAAATCATCCTTTTCTCCTTTTTCTCATTGACACAGGGTCTATCATAAAAATGCCTTTTGAGTCCTCATTTCTTCCTTTTGCATTCATTGGCAGTTCTCACCCTTTACTAGGATAGGGACAACTCTTCTAGTGTTTCCATAGTATCTCATGAATACCTTTATGAGAGTGTTTATTCCACTGTATTGTTTTATTTTTCTGTTTCCACAATTGAGACAAAATTTTAGGTGGCATAGATGGTGTCATTCATCTCTTTATCCTGTGCCCAACATTATTATTGATGTATGGTATAAATTGAATATATTTTATTCCATAAATTAATAGAGAAATGATGTAATGAATTTCTGGGTTGATAAAAAACTGCATGACTATAGTATGGGTCTATGGGATAGGTAAGGATGGGTATTTCTATGAAGAATATTGAAAGCTTTGTTGGGGAATATGGACTTTTAACAAATATTTTAAAACATCATTTTTTTCAACAATGTACATGTATATAGTTTAAAGAGCCAAATGACTCATGTAGGCTTGAGGTGAAAAACAACAGCCTCTTGATTCCCTTCCTTCCATGTCCTCACCCACCAGGGGCAACTGCTGTTAACATTTCTATCTGATTCTCTTGGTATTTTATCCAAATTTCCAAGTAACATGTTTATATTGCTGCTTCTTGATCTTTCAGTTGTAGGCACAACTCATTAGAGTCATACTGTAGAAGATGAAGATTTAACAATTTTTCACGCCTCCTGCTCCTTTCTCTTCCTTTCTCTCTCCTCCTCCCCGTCCTCTTTGTCCTTTCTGGACCTCTCCCTCCACTCTGTCTTCCAGTCCCGTACCACAGAGTTTTATATAACTTTGACTGGGCCAATATGCAGTGTTTAAATTATTATGAAGGCATATTATTATTAATGCCTTCATTAAATTATTATGAAGGTATATTATCATTATAAAGACATACTATTAAATTACGCCTCTATACTGTTTACAGCTATGTCATGTAATATACTGCAATTTTTTTCCTTTCTTGAGTTTTTTTTCCACTGGAGTCAATAATTACCTCTCTTTTTTGTGTGCTTGTTTTATTAGCTTTTACATGCTTATCACTAATTCAGAAAAACATCATCATTCTAATTTTCACTTCGCTAATTTCATTCACTTTTCTAATTTTCATTCAATTTAATTTTCTTTTAGACCCTTCTTCTGGAGAATTCTTAACAACCTTTAGCTGAGCTGATTGCTGTCTAATAAGAAATTCAGGAGGCATCTTGGAATCTCATTTTTCTGTTATCCTGGGAGGGTTATTTATCTCTTTCCTGTGTTAGATCTCCTGTTTCCTAATCACCTTCCTTCTTCCTCCTCATTTTTATGGATACATTCTCCAGAAGCTTCCTGCTTATCTGAAAAGATCTTCTCAAACTTGAGTGATGATTTTTCCATGTATATAATTAGATAGAAATGATTTTCCCTCAGAAATTTGAAGGGTTTGCTCCACCGTCGTCTAACATCAAGCAATGTTTCTGAGAAATCTAAAAGCATATGGATTTCCTGCTCTTTTTTCCTCCTCTCTGGATGCATGTAGAAGCATACGTTTTCCCTCAGTGTTCTGAAATTTCCTAATGTTATGCCTTGGTGTGGATCTATTTTCATTCGTTGTACTGGACACTCAGAGTGTCCTTCACTATAAAAACCCATTCCCTTTGGTCCTGAAATATTTTCTTGATGATTTCTTCTATTCATTTTCCTCTGTTTTCTTGTTTCTTTTCTTTTCTTTTCTTTTTGAGACAGAGTCTTGCTCTTGTCACTCATGCTGGAGTGCAGTGGCTTGATCTTGGTTCACTGCAGCCTCCGCCTCCCAGGTTCAAGCAACTCTCCTTCCTCAGCTTCCCGAGTAGCTGTGACTACAGGCACGTGCCACCATGCCTGGCTAATTTTTGTATTTTTTAGTAAAGACGGGGTTTCACCATGTTGGCCAGGCTGACCTCAGGTGATCCACCTGCCTCAGCCTCCCAAAGTGTTGGGATTACAGACGTGAGCCATCGCACCTAGCCATTTTCCTCTATTATGTTGAAACTCTCATTATTCAGATATTAGATCTTCCAGTTTTCTCTTTGTTCATTTGCCCTGCCTTCCAGGAGATTTATCAAAATTTATTTTTCAACTCTCTTTACTATTTCCTCTTTCTATACATATATTATTTCCTGAGTTATTTTTTGTTCCTTGAATTTTTAGAAACAGAGTTCTGTCCCTGATTCCCAGATGGAGTATCTTCTGTTTCATCTCTGAGAGTATGAATAGATATTTGGGAGGAAAATTTTCTTCGTAGTCTCAGTTATTCCCAAATTGCTGTTTTCTTTTAATTTTTTTTTGTCACTGTATTTAAGGTTAGAGATCTTTCTAAGATTTCTGGTGATTGTTGTTTGTTTATTCAAGTTTAAGGAAAGGAGCTGTGAGCTTAATTGGAGGGAGATGTGGCTGGTACATCTCATTGCTTGATGATGTCTTTGGGTGTTCTATTTTGAAATGCTTTGATTTTCCAAAGAAGTCCCTTCTGAGTCCAATATTTTAGGAACCAAGTGAGGCAGAAAGATGAGATTTCAGCATTCAGTACATTAATTTGTATTTAATCCGTGTTTTCAGTATAGTACTCTTGCCCTTAATTGTACTCAGTTATCTCTTGGTCCAGAAAATTGCTGTTTTACCCTCTTTAGATAATAGCACACAGTCATGCCAAAGTAAGGGAGGTCAGCTGGGAGTTTAACCTCTTTTTAAACAAACTTTCAATCAGTCATACTGTTTTGACCCCAACTTCATCCCACTTTCAAAAGTATCTGATTTACCACTTCTAAAGACTTCCGTGAGTTCTGCAGGAGCGAATTGAGTTGCTTCTAGGAATTCCCCACTGCCATCTTAGGATTTACCTTTTTTTTGGCCTGAGAAATCAAAAGATGTCCTTAATATGAAATAAGTAATTTAAATAGCACCATAATTATTATGGAAATTGAATGTATAATATAAAAACTCTTTACCCTCAATCTTAAGGTCTAGATGGTTTCACTGGCAAATTCTACCAAACATTTAAAGGAGAATTTACACCAATTCCATATAATTTCTTCCAGAAAACAGAAGAGAAGAAATACTTTCCAATTCATTTTATGAATCTAGTATGACTTTGATACCTAAACCATGCAAAGACTATACAAAGAAGAAAACAACAAACCAATGTATCTCATGAATATGAAAGTAAAAATTATTAATACAATCCTGTCAAAAGTATTAAGAAATATATAAAAGGAATTATATACCATAACCAAATGGGATTTATTAGAGGACTGTAAGGCTGTTTCAGTATTTGAAAGTCAATCAGCATAATCCAGCTAATCAATAGACTAAGGAAGAAAAAATGTATAGGATCTTATCAATCGATACAGAAAAAATATTTGACAAAATCACTAATTCTTGAAGAGCTCTCAGAAAAATAGAAACAGATATCAACTTGATAAAAATTTAAGAACATTTAACTAATATTATATATTACAATGATGGTAAAAGACTGAATGCTTTCCCCCTAAGGTATAGAATAAGGCAAGGGTGTCTATCTCACTACTCTTACTCATAGGAGAAGAAAAATAAAATTGTCTTTGTTTGCAGATGACATTTTTGTCCACATAGAAAATCCCAAGAAATCTACAAGGTAACTTCTAAAACTAAAAAGTGAGTTTGGCAAGGTCCTGGATACAAAATGAAAATACAGAAATCAATTGTATTTCTCTTACTAGTGATGAGCACATAGATAACAAAATTTAAAAATACAATGTCATTAATAATCATTCAAAAAAGTTAAATACTAAGGGTAAATCTAACAGAACATGTATAGGACTTGTACACTTAATACTGCAATGTGCTAATGAAAGAAAAACCCTAGTAAAAATACCTGTAATACATTTACCCAAGGAGATGAAAGATCTCTACAATGAAAACTATAAAACATGGATGAAAGAAATTGAAGAAGACACAAATAAATGGAACAATATTCTGCATTCATAGATTGGAAAAATTAGTACTAAAATGTTGATACTACCCAAAATGATCTACAGATTCAGTGTAATCTCTATAAAAATCTCAATGACATTCTTCATAGAAATAGAAAAAACAATCCTAAAATTTGTATGGAACCATAAAAGACCCCAAATAACTTAAACAATCTTGATCAAAAAGAACAAATCTGGAGGCATTATACTACCTGACTTCAAAATATGCTACAAAGCTGTAGTAAACAAAACAGAATGGTAATGGCATAAAAACAGACAAGTTGTCCAATGGAACAGAATACAAAGCTCTGAAATAAGTTCATATATTTACAGCCAAGTGATTTTTTTACAAAGGTGTCAAGAACACAGAGGGAAAAAGATGGTCTCTTCAATAGATATCCACATGAAGAAAAATGAAATTAGACCTCTATTTCATACCATATAGAACAATCAACTAAAAATAGACTACAGATTAAAATGTAAGAAATTTAACATCCAGAAGAATCATAGGAGAAAAGCTCTATGACATTTGTCTGGGAAATAATTATTTTACACATGACCCCAAAAGCACAGAAAAACATGGACAAATGGGATTACATCAAACTAAAATGCTTCTGTACAACAAAAGAAACAATCAACAGAGTGAAGATATAACCTACAGAATGGGAGAAAGTATTTGTAAGCTATGCCTCAGCCATGGGGTTAATATCCAAAATACACGACAAATTAAACTGAATAGCAAGAAAAAAATTACGTGATTAAAAAATGGGCAAAGGACCCAAATAGACATTTCTTAAAAGATATACAGTGGCTAAAAGATATGTGAAAAAATGCTCAACATCAGTAATTATCAGGGAAATGCAACCTAAACCACAATGAGATATCATCTCACACCTGTTAGGATGGCTATTAAAAAGACAAATACAACAAGTATTGGCAAGGATGCAGAGAAAAGGGAACCCTTGCACCCTGTTGGCGAGAATGTAAATTGGTACAGCTGCTATGAAAAACAGTATAGGGGTTCCTCAAGTTATTAAAAATAGAGTATCAGCCGGGCATGGTGGCTTATGCTTGTAATCCCAGCACTTTGGGATGCCGAGGTGGGTGGAGCAACTGAGGTCAGGAGTTTGAGACCAGCCTGGCCAACATGGCAAAACCCCGTCTCTACTAAAGATACAAAAATTAACCAGGGGTGGTGGTGCATGCCTGTAATCCCAGCTACTCAGGAGGCTGAGGCAGGAGAATCACTTGAACCTGGGAGGCAGAGGTTGCAGTGAGTCAAGATTGTGTCACTGCACACCATGCACACCAGCCTGGGCAACAGAGTGAGACTCTGTCTCAAAAAACAAACAAATAAAAAGATATGATATGATCCAGCAGTCTCACTATTGGATATATATCCAAAGGAGATGAAATCAAGATGTCGAAGAGATATCTGCACTTCCATGTTTGTTGCAGTATTTTCACAATAGCCAAGGTATGCAAATAACTAAGTGTCCATCAGTGAATGAATGGATAAAGAAAATGGTATATGTATACAATATAATACTATTCAGCCATTAAAAATGAAGGAAATCCTATTATTTGTGACAATGTGGATTAACGTGGAAGACAATATTTTAAGTGATGTAAGTCAGGCACAGGAAGGCAAATACCACATAATCTCACTCATATGTAGGTACTGAAAAAGTTGATCTCATAGAAAAAGAGATTAGAAAGGCAGTTGCCAGGGGTTAGAGTGGTTGAGGAGGGGAGTTGGGGACATGTTGGTGGAAGGATTCAAAATTTCAGTTAGGTAAGAGGGATAAGTTTAGCAGATCTATTGTGCAACAGTGTCATTGTAGTTAATAACAATATATTATTGAAAAATGCTGAGACTGGATGTTAAGTATTATCACCACAAAAATGATAACTCTGTGAGATAATGGATATGTTAATTAGTTTGATTTGTCATTCCACAATGTATAGATACTTTAAAACATCATATTGTACATGATAAATACATACAATTTTATCTGTTGGTGTTTTGTTGTTGTTGAGATGAAGTCTCACTTTGTCGCCCAGGCTGGAGTGCAGTGGCGGGATCTCTGCTCACTGCAACCTCTGCCTCCCAGGTTCAAGCGAGTCTCCTACCTCTGCCTCCCGAGTAGCTGGGATTACAGGCATGCACCACTGTGCCCGGCTAATTTTTGTATTTTTAGTAGAGATGGGGTTTCACCATGTTGGACAGGCTGGTCTTGAACTCCTGACCTCAAGTGATCTGCCTGCCTGGGCCTTCCAAAGGGGTGGGATCATGGGTGTGTATCTGTTGATTTTTAAAAGATATTTTAAAAGAATAGAGTGGGAGGAATCAGCTTACTTAAAATCAAGACTTACTGTATGGCTGCAGTAATGAGAGCAGTGGTATTGGCAGAGGAATAAACAAATGAGATCAATGGGAGAAAATATTTGAAAATGACCTAACAAAGGAATAGTATCTCTATTAAGAACTCTTAAATATCAACAATTAAAAATCAAACAATCTAATTAGAAAATGAACAAAGGACATGAATGGATATTTTACCCAAGAGAATTCACAGATGGCAAATAAGCACATAAAAATATGTTCAACACTGCTGGCTATTAAGGAAATGCAAATTAAAACTGCAATAAGATATCATTACCTACCTATCAGAATAGCTTTCAAAAAGTTCACAACATGAAATACTGGCAAGGATGCAGAGAAAGAGTGTTTCTCTTATTTCGGTTCTGAGAATGTATAATGATATAGCCATTCTGGAAAATAGGCAGTTTCTTTTAAAAAATAAACATGCAACTACCATACAACTCAGCAATTGCACTCCTGGGCATTTTTCTCAGATAACTGAAGACTTAGGTTCACAATAAAACCCGTACATGAATGTTTATACTGGTTTTACTAACAGTGGCCAAAAGGTGGAAACAACCCCAATGCCCTTTAGTGGGTGAATCGTTAAACAAATGGTGTTACATCTATACCAGGGACTGCTACACAGCAGTAAATGGAAATGAACCATTGATAAGCACAACAATCTTGATGAATCTCCAGAGAATTACAATGAAGTTATAAAAATCCAATCTCCAAAACTTAAATACTGTATTTTACTTATGTAATATTCCTGAAATGACAGAAATTATAGAAATGGAGAATAGTAGTTGCTAGGTGCTAAGGAAGAGGATAGATGGGTGGGGAGGAGATGCAGCTTTATAAAAGGCAACTTGCAGGAGCCTTGTAATGATAGAAATGTTCTGTACATTACCTGTATTAATATCAATCTCCCAGTTGTATTCTTGTTGTAGAGTTTTGCAAGATGTTACCCTTGAGGGATCCATGGGGTCTCTTATTATGTTTCTACAAATGCATGTGATTTACAATTATTATTATTATTATTATTATTATTATTATTATTATTATTTGAGGTGGAGTCTCGCTCTGTTGCCCAGGCTTGAGTGCAGTGGCACAATCTTGACTCACTGCAACCTCCACCTCCAGGGCTCAAGCAGTTCTCCCACCTCCGCCTCCTAAGTATCTGGGATTACAGGTACACGCCACCATGCCTGGCTAATTTTTTGCATTTTTAGTAGAGACTGGGTCTCTCCATGTTGGCCAGGCTGGTCTCGAACTCCTGACCTCAAGTGATCCACCTGCCTTGTCCTCCCAAAGTGCTGGGATTACAGGTGTGAGCCACCGTGCCCAGCTGATTTACAATTATTTTAAAAAGAATATTTAATTTAATAAAAAAAAAAAAAAAACTAGAAATGCCAGGCAAAATAGGACATGCATTTAAAACACCACCACCACCACCACCACCACTAAAGCTGAACCTACAAGAAATTAAGGGAAATCCACGGGGCCAAAAAGCAAAGAGTAAACTGAATGCCAAACTAGTAAGTGCATAACTGATTCTGTGCCTGCCCTGGTGATGGAGATGGGATTTGATCGTCGCAAAAACTCAGGCTGTTGAGTTTCAATTCTTTCATAATCACAAAAGATCAAGTCTTTAGTGTATGTGAGTTCACACCGTGGGAACTGCATCCCTAAGATAAAGGCAAGATCCTTGAGGTTCAGACACTTAAACAGAAGGACTACGGGAAAAACATCCACACACCAGCATAGGGAATTTAAATATCTTAGTCTTAATTCCATATGTAAAAAAAATTCCACGTTGGAACAATGAACCTGTTCTCCCAAAATTTGGAATTACGTATATATTGGCCTATACATATTATATATATTGCATTGAATACATATATCCTATGTGATTGTGGAAACATTTACTTGGGAAATTAATATGGAAAGTGATCTTGTAGCCTGTGATATCCTTGAGGTTATGGCAGCAGTGAAAGATCTGAGAGTCAGGCCACCAACCGGCTACATAGGATTCCTGTCAATAGAGCCGTGCTAATGACAAACTTGAAATCCTAAAACTGGTAACACACAAGGAAATACTTGCGAGGAGTAAGCACCAGGAGGCAAAACATTGATGATATAAGAGAGAAAAGCCGTAAGTTATTTATATTCACGCAAAAGTAGCACTTGGTAAAATGAATACTTATTCTTAATTGAAAAATATCAGCAAACTAGGAATAAAGGTATACACTCTTAATGTACAGTAGATAATCTTGATAGTAAAATGTTACCACATTCTCCGTAACATTAGGTGAGAGATAAGAATGCCCACTGTCATTGTTTGTATTCATTATTGTATTTGAGGTCCTAGTCAGTGTAGTAAGGCTAGAAAAAAAAAACGAAATGGAAGGATAACTCTCATTATTCAGAGACTACTAAATTGTGCAGATAGAAAAATCCAAGGTACTTGTACATCAAATAATAAAACTAATAAAATAATTCAATAAAGATTACTGAAAACAAATTAATGCACAAATGAGTGTGCTCTTACACAGTACCAAAAGCTAAGTAGAAAGTAAAATTTCAAAAGGCACTACTAGCAAAATATATGGTATGTTGTAGTAAATTCAATAAAAAGTGTATGAGACTTTTATGGAAGATTTAGAAGCTTACCTAAATAAAAGGAGAGATATAATATGTTCATAGATAGGAAATCTCAACATCATAAACATGCCAATTTTTCCCTATGTTAATCTATAAGCATAATTTCAATTCTAAGTATCATATAGGAGTGCAAAGAAATGAAAATAATTTTGAAAAAGAACAAAATAGGGGACTTGCACAGACAATTAAAATGTTTCTTTTAACTATACTAATGGCATAGGCAGGAATAGCAAGTGTGGCAAAATTGAGAGCCCAGAAACAGATATATGCATATGTGGAAGTTTGGTACATATTGAAAGTGGCCCTGTAAATCAGTGCAGGAAAGAGGGATATTCAATACATGGTGCTGAGATATAATTATTGATAGTCAAAGGAAAATATTAGAACATATCAATTCATGTAAAGAATAAATTCCAAGTGCATTAATCTCTACTTGTAAAAAGCAATGTCTGGAAACATTTATAAAGAAATACAGAAGATTATCTTTGTGATTTCTAGATAGTAAAATATTCCCTAAGATACAAAAAGTTTGAGTTACAAAGGAAATTATAGATAAATTCAAGCACAATAAAAATGTACATCTGTATCACAAAAATATAAACCTAAAGAAAAGACAAGCCATATAGTGGGAGAAAATCTTGACAATGAATATAACTAATAAAGGACTAGTATTTGAAATATTAAGTAACTTCTACTTACCAATAAAATAGAAGCAAAAAGAGCCTAGTAGAAAAGTGAGCAAAGAATATGAACAGGAAATTCACAGAAGATGAATCTGCATAGTAAAAAACAAATGAAAATAATAATTTCACTGACAAAAACCTGCAAAAGCATATGAAATGAGATTGGGTGTGGTGGAACACCTGTAATCCCAGCACTTTGGGAGGCCGCGATGGGCGGATCACTTGGGGTCAGGAGTTTGAGACCAGCATGATGAAACCCCATTTCTAAAAAATACAAAAATTAGCCTGATGTGGTAGCACATGCCTGTAATCCCAGCTACTTGGAAGGGAGAGACACAAGAATCGCTTGAGCCCAGGAGGTGGAGGTTGCAGTGAGCTGAGATTGCACCACCGCACTCCAGCCTGGGTGAGACAGCAAGACTCTGTCTACCCCAAAAAGAAAAAGAATATGAAATGACATATTTCACATTCTTCATATTGGGAAAAATTAAAAAGTTTTAAAATGTGAAATATTGACCTAGATGTATAAAAATAGGAACCTTCCTGTACTGGTAATGAGGGTGAAAATTGGTATGCCCATGTTAGAGAGCAATTTGTCAATATCTGGTAATAGTGATGCTGTAAACACCCAGAACAGAATAACCCTGCTCAAGTATATATCCCAGAGAAACGTGTAAATATGCCTAACATGGTGATATAAGATTGCTCATTGCAGAACTGTGGGTGCAGTTTAAAATTTGAAACCAACTTCCAAATGAAGATTTGGAACAATCTTCATCAACATTTAGGAAAATTGATCAATGAAGAATAAAGAGAATTGATAAATAAATTTGGTATATTTATAACTGGGATTCCTACAGATCTCTAAAAGTGAATGAATTATAGAGTTACATCTGTTAACATGGATAGTCTCAAAAACAGTTTTCAGAGAAACAAAACTGCAGAAATTTTTTTTGTACATTATGATTCCATTTACTCAGTTACCTCTCCTATTTCTGATGTAGTATTTGCTTAACTTTTTCATTTCTTAGGACTAATATAGCATTCTTTAGTCTATTTCTACACAAACCTTAGCCTACATTCTGAAATTTGCTTTTAGGCCTGAGAATCTCCAAATTTGCCTGGTCCCTGAGCTCATCTAATTTAAACAGGTATCTGAGGGTAGAAAACATCCTAAATCAAATATGTATATGTATTTGTGCATGTGTGTGCATATATTGAGAGAATAATAGGTTCTGTGGTATTTCAGAAGTAAGATAAATGCATGTCATTGCGTGTACTCTCCCAGCTTGGTTCCTGGCATAGGATCAGGCCTGTGGCACACCCACTTTTTCCATGTCTAAGAAACAGAGACAGTAACACCACTTTTTGGCTATAATGAAATTAGTTTAATTCAAAAGCATGGTAGCAGGTTCTTTAATAATTCACTCATTCTTGCTCCCCACATTTTAAGCAGCTGCAAACCTTAATCATTCCTGACCCATTCCCCTATTAAGAACTTTCACTGTCGTTTTGGAAGTACTCTGGGATTTTAAAGAAGGAAACCTACTTCCCTTGGAATGCTTATCAGGTCTCTTTATCCTTGAACTGCCTTGGAGACTTATTAAGTCTTCATAAATATTGAATACTTGTGGTCAGTTTTTCTTGGAAGAGGAATATGGAGGTGATTACATATAAAACCAAACTGAAAGCCATCCCAAAGCTTTAGAAAGCATTTCAGTGCCTTCCCTTTTATCAGTGTGCTTCTTCAAATTCATGATTTAGGGCATTCATGATTTAGGAAAATAGCAAATGTAGCTATTTTGCTCATATATTTCTTGTGGATAAAGTTATTTCAGAATTTGATTACTTTAAATAGTCAGTTCTTTTACACTGCAAACCATATGCCAGCCAGAATGTCTCTTTCTCTTGCAGAAGTGTGTAACTTGATATTCTAGTTAAGTGCCAATCATGGGAAACACAGGTTTAAGTTAAATACTATTTTAAAAATTAATATATTTTTATTCTTCAAAACACATGCTTCTCAGGCTTTATGACACCAGTATTTGAGTCAATATATCATCAAATGAATATAATAAATTATAGTGCTATGAACTCCAGGGAAATTTTATTAATGTTTTTAATATATCCTCATGTGGAATCAACATATGTTTTTTATATATTCATAAATTTATGACTTCAAAACTCTTCAATACAGGGTGTTATGAATGTTGTAATGGATAGAAAATACATAATTGTGAAATGATGTTCTTGAATTTTCAAATACTCTTGATAACCATTAGCTCTTGCATATACTAATTACAATGAAATTTAAAACTTGTAAGTAATATTTCTGCAGCTTAGTTGCTTTGGCCCAAAGGAATTATTCCAGAATAAGCTGGCAGGTTCCTGCTTGGGGAATTAGGATTCCAATGTCCTTAACTTTAAAATAACTTGCATTTCATTTTATGCCTGTTTCATGAAGTAGTCATTCGTTTTCGTACTAAATTGTAACCAAAGCAAGCCACATCAATAGAGGCCAGTCACTGAGTTTACTATGTATTAGGTTGGACAAAGTAAAATAGATTGTTAAAAATGGTCGCCAGGTGATTGGGTTTAAAAAAAAACCTTGCTACTGACTTATAAAGGAAATTGAGAAGTAATCTCCCTGAATCTTTATATCCATATCCTGGTAGATAGTAGGATCACCGTAAGACATTGTTGAAGGAAGACTGAGTCTAAAATGGTGCATTATGTTTTGAAAATTCATGACATAAAATGCTCTCTTTTTCATATCAGCATGCTGTAATTGTAGTGGGATTTGTAGTAGAGTTGTACATACTTTTTAGGTTTATATTTTAAGGCTCAACACTCAAGATGCAAATTAGTGACTCCTGGAAACTCAGCTTACAATTAGGACACAGCAGGTGGCAATGGAGGTTAGGCCATTGCTATACACATGGTCTATACTGAAGGCCTGAGACACAGCCATAAGATACCTTTGATATATTCTTTCCTTACCTTTTAGTTTTAAGTTTCTTTTTACAAGAACAGTTTTTAATATAAATAGCTAAAATTAAGCAACTACTAAAAATGCATCTAAAAATTATTTCTGAAAATGTTGAAAGAAAATGCCATTTTTATTAAGTTTCAACAATTTTTGTATTCCAGTATTCCCATCAATTCAAATATATATTTTTTAACCTGTGACTCTCTAATTTGCTTGTTCCCTTGAAATCAGCATCAAATGCTTTTTAGAGGTGCAAGTTAGCATGGTACAAAAAGCTTTTTGGTTATCACTTCACTAATCTATTAGCAACTTCCCTCAACTGGGGCTTTTCCAAAATAAGAGAGTAATTTCAATTACTTCTTCACTTTTCCTATTGTTTATTTTCTTCTTTTGTTCATACATAAAAAGCAAAATGAAGTAGGCCATGTAAGTGAATGCCCTTTTCCATAAGCGTAGCTGTTGTTTCCCAGTAGAATGGAGTTATTTTCCCCTTGACTAAGAGAAAGATTTCTCCACACCAATATATTTTTTTCTACCAGCCTCCCAGTTTGGTGCTGCTTGAATGTTTAAAATTTCATGTACTCTTAGCAAGATTTTAATAAATTTAAGAATAAAATACCTATGACAAAATTTTAAAAACAGAAATATGCAGTACTGCAAAATATTAAGACACAGCCAACCCATTGTGATAATCTGGGAAGATGTTCTGAACCACAAATCACGAAATCGCATCTACCTAAATATGATTTAACTACAAGTTAGGTAATGCTTTTGGAGGCAGCTATAATGCTGTTCTTTTCACTCCAAAATGTCCTTCTCCCAAAGCCTTCTAAATCTAATTAGGGATTATACCACCTCAGAAACACAAGATGAGAGGAGACAATGGGTACAAGTTGCAGTTGGAACAGAAAGTTTAAGGTGAAGGTGGTATGAAATGGAAATGGAGGAGGGAGAGTTTGAGAAAAACTGCAAAGGAAAAAGTGTGGAAGTTAATATTAAATTTCACCGGACACAGTAAAATAGAAAATAACCACTACAGAAAATTAAAACCAGTAGTGTGGAGGAATATCTGTAGAAGATTTCTTAAAAGCACAAGAAAATGTCAATGAAATTATGTATATATATATATATATATACATATATATATATGGAAATCATAGATGGATTAATGAAGAAATAATAGATGCAGAGAGAGGGAGCTCCAACCTCACAATTATAGGCATTTATGGAACAAGAGCAGTAATCAAAATCATAATCTGAGAATAATCAGCAGCACTGTAAATAAAGACCTTGAGTATTCCATTCAAAAAGGCTCACCATTTTCAGTAAAGACTGATGAAACACATGACTGGATACATCCTGATTATAACTTAACTTTTATATCAAATACTAACACAACAAAACAAGAGTACTATAAACTTTCAGGCAGAAACATAAAACACACAAGCAAAGGAATAATCATATTTCTCCTCTGCAAGTCTAAATGTCAAGGGTCAATGAAGTATGTTTACAGCTTTGAGAAAAAAGGATCATGTAAGAAGTAATACCATATCATGCAGCATTGCCTTTCCTGTATGAAAGGCAAAGATTTAATCATATGCCAGCCATACATCCAACTAATTAAATAATATTTAGCCAGCCAAGAGTTAAAAACTCATACATGAAAAAATTCATGTTATGAAAGGACTGGGATTTGTTTTAAAATACTTCTACATCTGTATTGTATGTATGGACAAAAATGAAAACCTAAAGATGTTTACCAAATAAATTTTATATTATATAAAAAAGAATGAACTCAGAAATCCCACTTCTAGGTATTTACCCAAGAGAAATGAAAAACTTTGTTAACACAAAACCTCCATGTGAATGTTTATAGCATTTTTTCATACTTACCCAAAACTAAAAACAACTCAAATATTACCTGGTGAGTGAATAAACAGTTGTACATTTGTGCAATAGAATACCACTCAGCAATTAAAAAGGTGCAAACTAGATACCTACAACCACAAGAATGATTTTCAAATATATTATGCTAAAAAGAGCCAGTCTCAAAAAGCTACATATGGTGTGATTCCATTTGTATAACATTTTGGAAAAGACAAATTATAGGGACAAAACCAACCAGTGGTTGCCAGAAGTGGTTGGGGTGATGGAACTGTTCCAAATATTCCTTGTGGTAGTAGTCACACAATTGTATGGGTTTGTCAGAACTCTTAAAATTGTATACATCCCAAATAGAATTTTAATATATGTCAGTTTTTAAGTAGGGAAAAAGAGAAGCAATGTAATCACAAAAGGTAATATTGGCCTAGCAATGTCAACATACTTAAACACTGAACCACACACTTAAAAGTGGTTAGAATGGTAAGTTTTATGTTATGTGTATTTTGTCACAATTTTTAAAATTTTAAATTTACAGCTACAAAAATAATGTTTGTATAATGGACTGTGATGTAATCATTAAAATAATTTTTCAAAAGAATTATCAATGAAATGAGAAAATGCTTATAATATTAGATTAAAACAAATACTAGGATGAATTAACAGTGTGATTTTCAATCCTGTAAATGGCAGAAACAATGGAGGGTTAAATGACAAAAGAATAAAGTTCTTGGTGATAGGATTTTGAGTGACTACCTCTATACTTCTTGGCACATTACTGGGGTTTCCACTTACTCCTTTTGTAATCAAGAAAAATGGAAGCATCAGAAAGTATATGCAGTGAGTTTAACATTGCTGACTCTATCAATCATTTCATATAGGCTCATATTTAAATCATAGTGGCAAAAAAAATGACCTCCTATCCACTTTAAAATTATTTTGTTCCCGGAGAAATAAATATTTTAATAACAATTGAAATAGTATCTATTGACTTTTAATTCAAAATGATTATTTAAGCCTGTGCTTAGCTTTCCTGGCTCCAAATTTGCCATTGAATTCACCAGGAAAACATAAAGGGAAAAAATATGTAACTCCATTGAAAAATGGAGTGGCGGGGTCCCAGAGCTAGTGGCTGTAGGGGAAGATAGGTTATGTGGTGGTCATCCCTGGAAAATTCTCAAAGTTACCAGTGTTAGCATCCCAAGAATGCTGTTCCAACATGACTTTGTATAATCCCATTTGGTAAGGTCAATGATTGAAATAAAATAGGCTGGGTACAGTAGCTCACGCCTGTAATTCCCCCACTTTGAGAGGTTGGGGTGGGTGGATCGCTTGAGGCCAGGAGTTCGAAACCAGCCTAGCCAACATGGTGTAACCCCGTCTCTACTGAAAATATAAAAATTAGCCAGGTATGGGGGTGTGCACATGGAATCCCAGCTACTCTGGAGGCTGAGGCTGGAGAATTGCTTGAACCTGGGAGACGGAGGTTGCAGTGAGCTGAGATCAAGCCATTGCACTTCAGCCTGGGAGACAGAATAAGACTGTCTCAAAAAAAAATAAAGGAAGCATTGCTTCAAGCAAATTTCTAACAGACACTGTTGTACTAATTAAAGGAAGACAGTGAGTGCCCTGCTAACTTGAGTTGCTTCAGTAAGGGAAGAGAAATGTCCTAGTGAAAACATGCTACACAAATGCTTCTGCATGTAGCTTTTCCCTTTTCATTATAGAAAAGAATATACATATTCACACATGAGACACACATATTGTGCATTAATTGTAATGGTTATATGGGCCCTTGGGTAAGAATTGCATGTGAGTACTACTATTACTTAAAGAATTCATTCTTTATTTAATGTGACACTTCCACAAGACTTCTTGGCCCCCAATCCTTGAAAATTAGTTTCTTAGAATTAAACTTTGAATCTTTGGGGTAATGTGCACTAGTGAAAGTTTTACAGGGTACCAATGCCTTGTATTTGATTTTTTTTTTTTTAATGCTGCCTCTTCTATGAAATCATGATTTCTTCTTTCTTCTTTCTTTTTTCCTTTAGGAATTGTGAAGGGCAGAACATTCGTTACAAGACATGCAGCAATCATGTAAGTCCTAAAATAAAAATATTTTATCCAATACAATATGTTCTTGTTTTAAGTTACAGTATTCCAATGTGTACTCTAAAACGAATGGTCTCTTAATACCCTTTGTGGAAAATTTAAGTATTTCTTTAATTGACAACATATTATGTATATCAAATATCTTCCATTTATACTACCTTTTTAGGCCATATCACATTCATGATCTAACTTGGTAAGTATTTAATAATTTCTGAAGTCAGAGAAACAATACGTAATATCTGCAAGCTCCTTCAAAGTTCAGAATGCTTTTATGTTCATTATCTTACCTGACCTTCGCACTGTCTCTAGGCAGGTGAGGTCTGGTTATTTCTCTTTTGCAAGTGAGAGGACTGAGGCTGAGCAAGGTAAAATTATTTTTTGAAGGTCACATAGGAAGAGTAGACTTACTTGAACTGGTCTGTTGCTATTTCTACCTCAATGTCAAGGAATACTATAGGTGACTCATCAGCAAATCACACAGAAATATACAAAACCCTACTCTTACTTTACATCAGTCAACACTAAAAATAAAAATTCAAATATCCTGCTTTAGAAATTTGAAAATAAGGCTCATGCCTGTAATCCTAGCACTTTGGGAGGCCAAGGCAGGCAGATCACTTTAGGTTAAAAGTTTGAGACCAACCTGGCCAATATGGTGAAACCTCATCTCTACTAAAAATACAAACTTAGCTGGGCTTGGTGGTGCATACTTGTAGTCCTAGTTACTTGGGAGGCTGAGGCAGGAGAATTGCTTGAACCTGGGAGGTGGAGGTTGCAGTGAGCCGAGATCACACCACTGCACTCCAGCCTGGGCGACAGAGTGAGACTCTGTCTCAAAAAAAAAAAAAAAGAAAGAAAATAAAAAGTAAACACCAGAAAGAATCCATTCTATTTTCCATTCAAAGCATTTCCTGGTTATCAGTAAGAGGCTAACTAGAGGTACTTGGCACTTACCTCCTCATACACAAAAAGACCAAAACAACAAATAAACAACTACAATTAGACTAGAGTATCTGAGGGAGAGCACCGTAGTATAGCAAGGGAATGGCAGAATCCCTGTGGCACACAGTAACTCAGGATGGCAGCATAGAGAGGAGGGCGAAGTACTCTGCCTCTACTACTCCATCTCCTCTGTCAGGTAAGCAGAGAGCCCCCAGCAGCCCGTGTTATCAGTATAGACACATGTAGTCCTTGCTACAGGTGAATGTGGCAGTCCTCACAGGCCCTTGGGGGAGCTGTCTGGAGTTCCCACAGCTGCATTGCTTTACAGTAGGAGCTCACATTGTACACTGCCCACCTCCCATGACCCAGGCTGTTATGGCACAGTGACACCTTGAAACTGGAGCCACTGCTAGAGTGTGCTCTACTCTGGGGAACAGTAACCACTGATCTTTCAATCCCTGAGACTCCGCTGTCATTCTTACATGCTCACACAGATGACTGCGGCACCACAACCCCAGCTGTTTAGAACCTAGGCCCAGTGAAATGGTGATGACCCTTGCATCCAAGTCCACATGACACCCTTCCCTGCAAGGAACGGGTGATCCTGCACAGTTGTGCATGTACCTCCAGCTTAAGAACCAGCCTGGTGGCCCTTTCTGTGGCAAAGCTGCACCACTACTGCCCTAAACTCCTGCAGTCTAGGCCATTGAGGCACTCACAGATATTACTACATGGATTATACCTGATGAAGCTGTATGGAGACCCAACTACTGTGTCCACCCAGAACCAATGTGAATTCACACTACTCAACTGACACCATAGGACACATCTGTAGGAAAAAGTCTTTCCTTATAAAAGCTACTCTGTAAAATTGGAAGCAGAAACGGATTCAGCAGATGCACAGATATCAAAGTAGATGCACAAGGCTGGGTGTGGTGGCTCATGCCTGTGATCCCAGCACATTGGGAGGCTGTGGTGGGCAGATAACTTGAAGTCAGGAGTTTAAGACCAGCCTAGCCAACATGGTGAAACCCTATCTCTACAAAAAATACAAAAATCAGCTGGATGTGGTGGCACACACTTGTAATCCCAGCTACTTGGGCGGTGAGGCAGGAGAATCTCTTGAACCTGAGAAGCAGAGGTTTCAGTGAGCTAAGATCACACCACTGCTCTCCAGCCTGGGTGACAGAGCCAGATTCCATCTCAAACAAACAAGCAAAAAACAAAACAAAGTAGATACACAAGACACTTGAGAAAGCAAAGAAATATGACACCTTCAAATGAATGTAATTCTCCAGTAATAAACCCCAAAGAAAAGGAAAGTTACAAAATGCCTTAAAAAGAAATCAAAGTTGTGTTCTTAGGGAAACTTGCGAGATACAGAAGAATATAGATAAAAAATGTAATGAAATCATTTGAATTTACAGTAGCTACATTTGTAATAGCTACAAAAAGTAAGATACTCAGGAGTAAATTTAACCAAGAAGGTAAAAAATCTGTACATTAAAAATTATAAAACATTAATGGCCAGGCGTGGTGGCTCACGTCTGTAATCCCAGCACTTTGGGAGGCTGAGGTGGGTGGATCATGAGGTCAGGAATTCGAGACCAGCCTGGCCAACATAGTGAAACCCCGTCTCTACTAAAAATACAAAAAAATTAGCTGGGCTTGGTGGCAGGCACCTGTAATCCCAGCTACTTGGGAAGCTGAGGCAGGAGAGTCACTTGAATCTAGGAGGTGGGGGTTGCAGTGAGTTGAGATTGTGCCATTGCACTCCAGCCTGGGTAACAGTGCGAGACTCCATCTCAATATATAAATAAATAAATAAACAAAACAAAACATTAATGAAAGAAATTAAAGAGGATGCAAAAACAGGTGTTCATGGATTGGAAAAATTCACATTGTTAAAATGTCCTTACTATCCAAAGTGATATACAGATTTAATACAATCCCTGTTAAAATTCCAGTGACATTCTTCACAGAAAAAAAAAATCCTAAAACTTGTATAAAATCACAAAAAGACTCTGAACACCCAAAGCAATCTTGATTAAAAACAAACAAACACACAAAAATCAAAACTGGAGGCATTACACTATCTGACTTCAAAATATATGACAAAGTGATAGTAACTAAAACAGCATGGCATTGGTGTAAAAATACACATAGATCAATGGCACAGAATAGAGAGTCCAGAAATAATTCCACATATCTACATCCAACTGATTTTCAATAAGGGTGCCAAGAATACACACTGGGGAAAGGACAGTGTCTTCAATAAATGGTGTGGGGACAATTGGATATCTATATGCAGAAGAATAAAACTGGACCCCTATCTCTCACCATGTACAAAATCCAACTAAAAATGAAGTGAAGATGTACATGTAAGACTTGAAAATATGAAGCTGATAGACAAAAACAGAGGAAATGCTTCATGACATTGGACTGGGTAAAGATTTTTAAAATATGATCTCAAAAGCACAGACAATAAAAACAAAAATAGACAAATGGGATTATATTAAACTAAAAAGCTTATGTACATCAAAGGACACAATCAAGAGTAAAGAGATAACCTATAGAATAGGAGAAAATATTTGCAAACTAGACAGCTGGACAAGGAAATAATATCTAGAATATATAAGGAATTCAAACAACTCAGTAGCAAAAAAACCCAAAACAAATCATTTGATTTAAAAATGGGCAAAAGGCCTTAATGAACATTTCTCAATAGAAGACATAAATACCAATCCAGGTGTATGGAAAAATGCTTAACATCACTAATCATCAACGAAATACAAATCAAAACCACTACATCTCCTCATTCCACTTAAAATGATTATTATCACAAAGACAAAAGACACAAGTGTTTCCAAGGATGTGGAGAAAAGGGAACCCTTATATGCTATTAGTGGGAATGTAAATTAGTTCATCGTTTGTGGAAAATAGTATGGATTTCCTCAAAATATTAAAAATAGAACTACCATATGATCCAGCAGTCCTATTACTGGGTACATATTCAGAGGAAATGAAATCAGTATATCACAGAGACATCCTCACTCACGTGTTTATTCTAGCACTATTCACAATAGCCAAGGTATGGAATCAACTTAAGTGTCTGAAAATGAATGAATGGAGAAAGAAAATGTGGTATATATACATAATGAAATACGATGCAGCCATAAAAAGAAGGAGATGTTGCCATTTGTGACATGCATGAATCTAGGGGATATTATGTTAAGTGAAATAATCCAGGCAGAGAAAGACAAATACCACATAATCTCATTCATATGTGGAATCCAAAAAAAAAAAAAAAAAAAAAAAAGCTTGATATCATAAAAGTAGGCAATAGTGGTTACCAGAGACTGGGGAGGGCAGGGGGCAGGTGGAGATTGGGAGAGGTTAGTCAAGAAAGTTACAGCTAGGAAGGAAGGATGATTTTTGGTGTCCTATTGCACAGTAGAGTAACTATAGTAAACAGTAAGACATTGTATATCTCAATTTAGCCAGAAGGGAGGATCTTCAGTGTTCCTACCACAAAGAAATGATAAATTTTTGAGGTGGTAAACATGCTAATTACCCTAATTTGTTCATTATATAATGTATACATGTATTGAAATGTCAAGTTGTACCCCATAAATATGTGCAATTTGTGGAGCCCTAAGGAGTTTAAAGAAAACTGAAAAATGGGCTTAGCTGGCAGAAACAGAAACAGGGGGTAGAGAGGAACAAATGTTCTGAGAAATAGGGTCAACTGCAAATGGCTCACTAGCACCCAAGCATCCTGTTACAAGCATCCCAATCAAAGCCCACGTGCACCGAGCATCCTGTCTGCAAACATTAAGCCCAAGTAACACTACCTAAAAAACTCCCCTCCAGTCCCTGCCTCTTTGCAGACAGCAGACAGCCTTCCCTCTGCTGTATTGCCCATTGCTCGCTGGCAGTGTATCTCCCCTTTTCTTTAAATAAATCTGCCTTTCCAGACTCATTACTGTCTTGGTAAATTCCTTTACTGACTATGTGTTGGCCCCAGGCAGTCACTAACCATGACATTTTATATGTTTATTAAAAATTTTAAAAACATTTCGATCATTGGTGGTATGGACCCAAATCAAAATGACAGGAATTAAAAGGAAATTCTGAGAATCTGGAGATCTCATTTAAATGAGATTGATTGATTTATTTTTAGCCACTTTTCTCAATTGGCTGTAACTAATTTATTTTAAAAGATCAATTACTGGGGCTTTGTCTCTCTTTCTTCTTTCTCTGTCCCAAGTCAGTGTGAGACATCAGTCCTGGCTAAGGGTTTCTAATCTACGGATCAAGCTTTTTCTTGGTGGGTAGGCCCCCAAGTTCTGTGGGAGTAGAAAGCCGGCAGTCTTTAGCAACACCTTTTGACTGAGAGCTCAAGCCATATTTGCAGTCTGTTTCTATCAACGATCAAGCTGACATTTCTATCTGTATCTCTCCACTGGTTCCAAACTTGAATGGGAAAAAATGGGTGCTTATTTACTGGGGCACTCAAACTCAAATATCATTTAGCCAGAAGTAACCAGATTTTTATCAAACGAGTCCTCAGAGGGGTTTTGGAGCACTACACAAATGGCTTCACATCTCTGGTGATTTGAATTGAATCACGCTTGATGTTGAGTGACACACCTGCTTGTGAATGCTGAATTAACTGAACTGGAAGTCCAGGTGGGGCATGTAGGAGGGAGAGATAGAGACCTGAACACAAAGGCAAGCATGTCAGTGCCAACGTAGTCTAGCCTTCCTTTTAAACAAGCATGTGGGTGCATTAGCAACCTCAGAGTTTTATCCATGAATCTTTTAGATCTACCACCTTTTTCATGGGTGCATTAGTTGTTTTTATTGCTGCAGTAATATATTACTATAAACATAGTGGCTTAAAACAAGACAAATGTAGTACCTTACGATTCTGACGGCCAGAAGTCTGACACAGGTCTTACTGGGCTAAAATTAACATATAGGCAGGGCTACATCATTCTGGAGGCCTAGGGAAAAATTAATTTCCTTTTTTTCCCAGCTTCTAGAGGCTACCCATATTCCTTGGCTTGTGATTCCTTCTTCAGTCTTCAAAGCCAGCAACATTACATCTGTTTGAACATTTCTCCTTTTCTTTTTTTTTCTTCTTCTTTTTCTTTTTTTTTCTTTCTTTTTTTTTTGAGACTGAGTCTTGCTCTGTCACCCAGGCTGGAGTGCGGTGGCACGATCTCGGCTCACTGCAACCTCTGCCTCCCAGGTTCAAGCGATTCTCCTGTCTCAGCCTCCTGAGTAGCTGGGATTACAGATGCTAACTACCATGCCCAGCTAGTTTTTGTATTTTTAGTAGAGACAGGGTTTCACCATATCGGCCAGGCTGGTCTCGAATTCCTGACCTCAAGTGATCCACCTGCTTCGGCCTCCCAAAGTGCTGGAATTATAGGCATGAGCCACCGCACCCGGCCTGAACATTTTTTCTGTGGTCATGTCTTCCTGTGACCACAGTTGGGCATTGTTCTCCCACCTGGATAATCCTAGATAATTTCTTTGTCTCAAGGTCTCTAACTTTAGTTATATGTGCAAAGATCCTTTTGCCATGTAAGGTGACATAGTGACAGGTTCCAGGGGTTAGGTCATGGATATCTTGTGGGCCAAGGTGGTGCATTATTTTGCCCACCACAGTGGGATAGCTAAAGTTTTCTTTGGTCTGACCATTTCCTTGTAGTCTTTCAAGAAGAAATTTCAAAACAGTGTGATTTCCAGCAATAATTTGTGAAACTATTTAAAAAATTCATTTTAAACCCCAGATCAAGGTGTTACATTTTGGGATCTCATTCTAGAGTTTCTCTCTGTGTGTATCACTCTGCTGTAGCTAATTCCAAAAAGGAACCTATTATCAACACAAGTGTTAGAGTATTATGCCACACAGTACAGACATAAAATGTAATCTACTAAAATTAGTGCACATTAGGTGCAATGGTTAGTACTTTGGTGTACTTGAGTGAAGATATAATGCCCCTGAAGCTCTCTGGGCCTTGGGGGTTACCTGTGGTCTCTAATTTATGGTCCCGCTGGGAGAATGCAGCAGAAATCTTTCTAGGCTGGTAAGAAATAGGTGCTTGGGGTAGGGTAGGAAGGAGGTGGAGAAGCAAATGCTGCCCTTTTTAGTTCTCAGAGTCGGAATCCTTAGAGAGTCCTAAGAGAGGTTTCATCAGAATGTAGCATCAGTTGCTACGCTTGTCATTGCAAACTCAGAATTTCCAACAAAATTCCTTATTTGCGAAATAATGGAAGGTTGTGGCAGTGGAAGTGTCCAGAGCATCACTTTGTCTCCATGTGCCACAGTATCTGTAGCTGTGCATGCCCAAGCTGTGTTGCAAACCAGAGGTACATAAATGCAGCCCCAGCTTCAGTGTTGATAATCTGTAAGAGTCCATTCCTATACAGGAGAGATTATACAAGTATATTCCTGAATATACTATAGAAACATTGCAAACATGTTGAGTGCCATAAGTGGATGTAACCACAATGAACTTGGAGTATGCATATGGTTACATCTTTTTTTCCCATATAATTATTTGAGCTGCTTCCTGCTTTATTAACTGGGGACTCAAAACATCTGCCTCACCATCATCCACTCTAAAGAGCAGGAGTGGGGACCACTCTGCAACCCACCCCACCTCAAGTGGAGAGAGGACCAAGTTCTGATGAGCATACCCCTGCTGTTACTTCTCACTGCCTTCTCACTGCCATTCAATGCCTTACTGAAGACTGGCCACACTAGTTCAGTGGTTAGTGGATTTCATTTTACCTGGAAATGGGGATGGTCGTTCACTCTTTTGAAGGAAGTTGCCTTTAGTGATTCTAAGATGAGGAGCTCTTTTGAGGGAGACTTACCCCCTGATTCAAACATGCCTACACCTATACTTCCAGTACCGTAAAAGCCCTGTATTAAGGGATGGCAGGGTCTTTTCAGTCCCATCCAAGAGATGTCATCATCAATGGCCAAACTCAGTCTGTATCAGAGAAGTCTGCTGTATGGAGAAGGAAGTGTTTCTGTCAGTGAGCCTTGGAGATCTAACACTGGATCATATTCCAGAGATTGCTAAAAGTTCTGTTTCTCCATGGGAATGCCTGAAGGCTCAGACTCTCAGCCTTAGGACCATGTGCTATTGTCTATATGTGTTGACTTCCTCACACTTAACCCAAATAATAATAATAGCTCATACTTATTAAGTACTTCCTGAATGCTAGGCATTATTCTAAGTGCCATTTCATGAATAAATTAATGTAATCCTCACACTAACCCTGGGAAGTAAGTGCTGTTTTTATTTCCACATTTACAGAGGAGATTTAAATAACCTGCCCAAGGTCACAGAACTGAATTTAACCTCAGTCAGGTTTCAGAAAGTGCACTCCTAACCACTCTACTACACTATACACGGGTATGGAAAGGCAGTAAGCTTTGTCAGATAATAAAATGATGCTGCAGACAGCAGTAGCTAAAGCATGGTAGCTTTTAGTAACACATGAGCACGAGAATTGCTGTGGTATTGGAGGGACATTATACTTCCAGATACCATTGTAGAAAATCTAACTCTGGAACAGTAGGGCAGACCTTCTACATAATCTTAGTTGGCAAGGGCCAGAGATCAGGGAAGAGCAGGGAATTAATTGAAAGAGACGCAACTGAAGGGAGTCAGAGAAAGGAAATCCTCCATGGCTATTGGTTTTCTACTACTCCAGCAGCCTGGGGTGGATCCCTAGCATAGGGATGGATCCGGCTTAACGAGGACAGACTCTGACAGTTGCATTTCAGAATTCTGCCCACCTCAGCAGAAGGTACTAAAGAAAAAAAATTCAGGAACTAAAGAAAAGATCAAGTGTTCTTTTGTTATGAAGTCTAGTTGTAACAGGGACTTGCATTCACAGCACATAGATGAAGATGAAGAAATTCTACTCCTGGTGTGCAGGAGATCGTGCCTCAAATGGCAGGAGCGGAAGGCATACCCAGGCCACGAAGACCACACCACCCTCCTGGAGAATTCAGACTTTGGTTCAGTGGCTTTCCTCGGGTTCACTCTGTCGGGAGATGGAGATTTGGGCTTTGGGCCTGAAAGAATATGGAACAGAACATGTCTGGGTACAGTGCCTTGGCTCCCGGGTGACTGCTGTCTTCAGACATAACCCACTGATCAGCACTTAGCATATATCCTTATAGCCAGAACTGGCCCCTGAGCCTAGATAAAGAACTGTCTTTATCAGGGGTATTTTGGAGCAAATGGAGAATTTCTAAGAGAAGTCATGCATGTCAGCAGGGAGATCTAATACCTGAATTCACTGATGAGTCATTTTTTTTATACCAGGGTTTATAGGATTAAAGGCAATGCTGGAAGAGGCAAAGGGAAAATAATTTTAAGATAAGTATATCATAATTTGGTAAGGATATTTTTGTAGCATGAACACATTTTTATATGAGCACAGAGGGAGGCCTCGTATACTTGCAGAGGGGGCTCCCAGGGCTCCTTCCTGACTTTACAGAAGGGACATTTGATGTGACCCTTGAAGGATCCCTCATACTATGGATCCTATGAATGGCTAGAATCTGACAATTTTCCATTCAGTATTTCTCTTGGAGGTGTTCTTTTCTTTTCCTTGTCATCACTCCTACTCTGGGCAAAAGTCACCCCCTCTCATGTCTGTCTCCAGACCTCCAGACCATCTTACGATTTTACTGTTCCTAAAATGCCATCTTTTATATTTTAGTCCCCTCCATGGATCCTTAATGCTTTCAAATCTCCTCACTTGCATTCAAGGATCTTCTTGTCTTCAGATAAGATTTATCTCTTATTTAAACTCCCAGCTTTCACCGTTTCTGGACAAGGCTGCATACTGCTCCATATAGATAACGAATTTATTTCTGCTGTTTCTCTTTTGTTATGTTGCTTCCCGAATCTTCTCCTGTTTACATCACACCATCCTTTAAATTCATCTGAGATTTCACTTTTCCACAATTCCTTGTTTGCCAATTCTAGTTTGCAGTGGCCAGCAACAGTTTATTTTTATGCTAGAAATGCAGTCATTTGTTTTATAAAATAATCACAAAATTCAGCTCATAGTACAACTTGGATATGAAGTTAAAATAAAATTTTAAAATTTGCTTGTAGCAACAATATTATTTCTCCTGAGTCTCTACTTGCTGGTTATTGGGAGAGAGGACTGGGGAGGGGAATTGCCTAAATGTCTGATCCACATGAAAGCTTGGTCCAGTCCTATTATATAAATAATCTCGTAGATACTGGCCTGTCTCTCTTGCATAAAAATACTCAGTTTATTAGATGATCTTTCATTCCTGGCTTCTCTACATAAGTTGCTCCCATGTTTTACATATCCGCATGGTTTCAGGAAGGGAAGGAGAACTTGTTTTCAAGATGGTTTGGGAAATGGGTGCCTTTTGTCATTTGTTGGCTGTGGCAGCCTTCTTCTCTTCTTTTCTCTTCCCGTCTCCTCCTCTCCATCCTCCTCTTCTCTATTCCTCCTATCCTTCTCCTCCTCTTTCTTCTTTTTTTTTTTTTT
>NC_045439.1:93210042-93272648 GCF_002776525.5 Piliocolobus tephrosceles | reverse complement strand
AGCATGAAGGGCTGTTGAATTTTGTCAAAAGCCTTTTCTGCATCTATTGAGATAATCATGTGGTTTTTGTCTTTGGTTCTTTTTATATGCTGGATTATGTTTATTGATTTGCGAATGTTGAACCAGCCTTGCATCCCAGGGATGTAGCCTACTTGATCATGGTGGATAAGCTTTTTGATGTGCTGCTGAATTTGGCTTGCCAGTATTTTATTGAGGATTTTGGCATTGATGTTTATCAGGGATATTGGTATAAAATTCTTTTTTTGTTGTGTCTCTGTCAGGCTTTGGTATCAGGATGATGTTGGCCTCATAAAATGAGTTAGGGAGGATTCCCTCTTTTTCTATTGATTGGAATAGTTTCAGAAGGAATGGTAACAGCTCCTCCTTGTACCTCTGGTAGAATTCGGCTGTGAATCTGTCTGGTCCTGGACTTTTTTTGGTTAGTAGGCTATTAATTATTGCCTCAATTTCAGAGCCTGCTATTGGTCTATTCAGGGATTCAACTTCTTCCTGGTTTCATCTTGGGAGAGTGTAAGTGTCCAAGAAATTATCCATTTCTTCTAGGTTTTCTAGTTTATTTGCATAGAGATGGTTATAGTATTCTCCAATGGTAGTTTGTATTTCTGTGGGGTCGGTGGTGATATCCCCTTTATCATTTGTTATTGCGTCAATTTATTCTTCTCTATTAGTCTTGCTAGTTTTCTATCAATTTTCTTGATCTTTTCAAGAAACCAGCTCCTGGATTCATTGATTTTTTGGAGGGTTTTTTGTGTCTCTATCTCCTTCAGTTCTGCTCTGATCTTCATTATTTCTTGCCTTCTGCTAGCTTTTGAATGTGTTTGCTCTTGCTTCTCTAGTTCCTTTAATTGTGATATTAGGGTGTCAATTTTAGATCTTTCCAGCTTTCTCTTGTGGGCATTTAGTGCTATAAATTTCCCTCTACACACTGCTTTAAATGTGTCCCAGAGATTCTGGTATGTTGTATCTTCATTGTCATTGGTTTCAAAGAACATCTTTATTTCTGCCTTCATTTCATTATGTACCCAGTAGGCATTCAGGAGCAGGTTGTTCAGTTTCTGTGTAGTTGAGTGGTTTTGATTGAGTTTCTTAGTCCCGAATTCTAGTTTGATTGCACTGTCTTTTGGGAGACAGTTTGTTATAATTTCTGTTCTTGTACATTTGCTGAGGAGTGCTTTACTTCCAACTATGTGGTCAATTTTGGAATAAGTGCAATGTGGTGCTGAGAAGAATGTATATTCTGTTGATTTGGGGTGGAGAGTTCTGTAGATGTCTATTAGGTCCGCTTGGTGCAGATTTGAGTTCGATTCCTGGATATCCTTGTTAGCTTTCTGACTTGTGATTTGTCTAATGTTGACAGTGGGGTGTTAAAGTGTCCCGTTATTATTGTATGGGAGTCTAAGTCTCTTTGTAAGTCTCTAAGGACTTGCTTTATGAATCTGGGTGCTCCTGTATTGGGTGCATATATATTTAGGATAGTTAGCTCTTCCTGATGGATTGATCCCTTTACCATTATGTAATGGCCTTCTTTGTCTCTTTTGATCTTTGATGGTTTAAAGTCTGTTTTATCAGAGACTAGTACTGCAACCCCTGCTTTTTTTTGTTTTCCATTTGCTTGGTCGATCTTCCTCCATCCCTTTATTATGAGCCTATGTGTGTCTCTGCATGTGAGATGGGTCTCCTGAAGACAGCACACTGATGGGTCTTGACTCTTTATCCAGTTTGCCAGTCTGTGTCTTTTAATTGGACCATTTAGTCCATTTACATTTAAGGTCAATATTGTTATGTGTGAACTTTATCCTGTCATTATGATATTAGCTAGTTATTTTGCTCGTTAGTTGATGCAGTTTCTTCCTAGCATCGATGGACTTTACATTTTGGTATGTTTTTGCAATGGCTGGTACCGGTTGTTCCTTTCCATGTTTAGTGCTTCCTTCAGGGTCTCTTGTAGGGCAGGCCTGATGGTGACAAAATATGTAAGCATTTGCTTGTCTGTAAAGGATTTTATTTCTCCTTCACTTGTGAAACTTAATTTGGCTGGATATGAAATTCTGGGTTGAAAATACTTTTGTTTAAGAACATTGAATATTGGCCCCCACTCTCTTCTGGCTTGTAGAGTTTCTGCCAAGAGATCTGCTGTTAGTCTGATGGGCTTCCCTTTGTGTGTAACCCGACCTTTCTCTGTGGCTGCCCTTAAGATTTTTTCCTTCATTTCAACTTTGGTGAATCTGACAGTTGTGTCTTGGAGTTGCTCTTCTGGAGGAGTATCTTTGTGGTGTTCCCTGTATTTCCTGAATTTGAATGTTGGCCTGCCTCACTAGGTTGGGGAAGTTCTCCTGGATGATATCCTGAAGAGTGTTTTCCAACTTGGTTCCATTTTTCCCATCACTTTCAGGCACAGCAATCGGAGGTAGATTTGGTCTTTTCACATAATCCCATATTTCTTGGAGGCTTTGTTCATTTCTTTTTACTCTTTTTTCTCTGCATTTCTCTTCTTGTTTCATTTCATTCATTTGATCTTCAATCACTGATAATCTTTCTTCCAGTTGATTGAGTCAGTTACTGAAGGTTGTGCTGTGATGTAGTTCTCGTGTCATGGTTTTCATCTCTATCAGTTCTTTTATGGTCTTCTCTTCACTGATTATTCTAGTTATCCATTCATCCATTATTTTTCCAAGGTTTTTAGTTTCTTTGTGCTGGTTACGTAGTTCCTCCTTTAGCTGGGAGAAGTTTGATCGACTGAAGCCTTGTTCTCTCAACTCATGAAAGTCATTCTCTGTCCAGCTTTGTTCCCTGGGAGATGCGCTCTGATTTTTTGAATTTCCAGCTTTTCTGCACTGCTTTTTCCCCATCTTTGCAGTTTTATCTGCCTTTGTTCTTTGATGATGGTGACGTATTGATGGGGTTTTGGTGTGGGTGTCCTTTCTGTTTGTTAGTTTTCCTTCTAACAGTTAGGACCCTCAGCTGCAGGTCTGTTGGAGTTTGCTTGAGGTCCACTCCAGACCCTGTTTGCCTGGGTATCAGCAACGGAGGCTGCAGAAGATAGAATATTGCTGAACAGCGAATGTTGCTGTCTGATTCTTGCTCTGGAAGCTTTGTCTCAGGGTGTACCCAGCCGTGAGAGGTGTGATGTATCGGTCTGCACCTCAGTTGAAAATGCAGAAATCACCTGTCTTCTGTGTCACTCACGCTGCGAGCTGGAGGCTGCAGCTGCTCCTATTCGTCTATCTTGGGTGCCACCCCTCCTAGGTCATGGTTTTCTCTATTTATAGAGTGAAGGTAATAATCCTGACCTACCTAGTTCAAAGAGTGGTGGTAAAAAGAGAATGTCAGTGATTTCCCCTGGGAAACTAGAAAGCATGATTTGGATATCAGGCTGCCTTAATCAGATAGCATCATATGCTAAGAACAGAAGTCCACTTACATTAGCTCAGGATAAAGGGGATTCACTGGATGGATATGTGGGGTTTTAAGGGAATTTAAGCATAAGCAGGCCTTGAGGGCCTGGAGCCAGAAATCAGAAAATGAGGAACACAGGTTACTTATTCCTATTTAAATGCATATTTTACTATCTTTCCTCCTCCTTTCTTATTGAATTCATTCTTCTTTGCTGTGGGAACCGGCTTGCTTTGCTTCACCATGAATCTTATAAAGGAAATGGCGAGTCCAACCCTAGATTGATATGAGTTCTTAACTCTCTTAGCTCCAGCTCTTTTGTTGCAATTCCAAATTTCTGAGAAAGATTGACCTGGTATGTACCAGATGTTTGCCTCTGGATAGTCAGCTGTGGCCAAGGGGGCTGGTCACATGTACAAATCTGGCCACCCTAAGACTGACATCCTAAGGTGTCTTCCTCTAATTAACTCCTGTTAATTTTGTGAAACTTCATTGGTTTATGGAATTTAAGGGAGTCGAGAGTTAGCTAGCCGGCACATTCAGTCCCTAGAGAATGTTCCCGTTGAGCCTAATGCAGAGAAGTTGCTTGCATCCTGTTCTCTTAGACACTTTCCTTTGGTTGGTTTCAAAGAGTGAGATATAGAGAAAACTAGCCATGGCTGGAGGAAGAGGAGGTGATGTAATTTTGTAATTGATGATCCTTCCTATGGCCAGATGGAGGATACAGTCCTCATTTCAACAGAGAAAAGTCATCTTGCCTGGCCTGGTGGTTCATGCCTGTAATCCCAGCACTTTGGGAGGCTGAGGCAGGCAGATTGCCTGAGCCCAGGAGTTTGAGACCAGCATGGGCAACATGACAAAACTGTCTCTACAAAAAATTAGCTGGGTGTAGTGGCGCATGCCTGTAGTCCCAGCTACCTGGGAGACGGAGATGGGAGGATCACCTGAGCTCTGGAGGTCAAGGCTGCAGTGAGCTGTGATCATGCCACTGTGCTCCATCCTGGGTGACAGAGTAAGACCCTGACTAAAGAAAAAGTCATCCAGTTTTAGTCTTCTTCATTTTGACTTGCTTCTATTAGTGTAACCTGGTTTAGTTTTGCTAAGAAAACAAAAATGTTGATGCAATATAGGATTTTGGAATGTTTTACAGCAAAATAATACAACTAATCTCAGAAGAATGTTTGTTAATTATATTCTATTTATTCCCTATCTACTTCCAAAAAGGATTTAAGGAATTTTGTAAAGGCTCAAAGTGTAAACAATAAAATACAAAAGTCAAGTAGCTAAAAGAGGAAAATTGTATTTAAGAATCCTGGCTGATAATTTATCAATATCTATTTGTGAAAAAAAATAAAGCTAGATTTCTAACTTAAATGATTCATCTAAATAAATTCCAAATATAATAAATAGTTAAATATGACTGCTAATCTGTAAAGGAACTAGGAAAATACATTTAAGTATTTATCTGTTCTCAGAGCAGAGTGGGAAAGCATTTCTAAGCCCATTAATAAAGAAAAAAACTTTAAGGGGAAATATTAATAGAGCTGACTGCATGAAAATGTAAAACTTTTTGACTTTACAAAGTACTAAAAACAAAATGAAATGGGGAAAATATTTCCAACAGAAATGGCGAAGAGTTGATAATTTCTCTATGAAGTTTAATAGTTTCATCTGATGAAAAAATAAAAAGACAAAAATGCCAATGGATAAAGGATATAAAACAAGAAATTTTTGTAGAATTAATACAAAAATTTGAAGAATTAATACATGAAAAGATATTAAACAATAAAAAGAAAATGCAAGCTGGGCATGGTGGCTCACACCTCTAATCCCAACACTTTGGGAGGCTGAGATGGGTGAATCACTTGAGGTCAGGAGTTTGAGACCAGCCTGGCCAACATGGTGAAAACCCATCTCTATTAAAAATGCAAAAACAAATTAGCCAGGCATGGTGGCAGGAGCCTGTAATCCCAGCCACTCGAGAGGCTGAGATAGGAGAATCACTTGAACCTGGGAGGTCCAGCCTAGGTGACAAAGCAAGACTGTATCTCAAAAAGAAAATGCAAATGAAAACAATGAAGTTATATTTTATACTTCTGATTGGGAAAAAAACTAGAAAATTATAGTGGAGGGCAATTTTGCAATATTTTGACTAGTCTATAAAATGTGTATAACCCTGGATGCAGAACTTTATTTCCAGAAAGAGTTCCTCGGTAAATAATCAAGATTTGTGTAAAGATTTAGATACAAAAGATCTATGTTATTTATTCTTTTGTTGAGTAGAAACTATTTTCCAAAGTTTTTAGAATGAATATTTATTACTTTCATAATAAAAATATAAAATACTTTATGGTGTGTGTGTGTTTGGTTTCTTTCTTTTTCTTTTTTTTTTTTTGCGACAGAGTCTTGCTCTGTTGCTCAGGCTGGAGTGCAGTGGCACAATCTTGGCTCACTGCAACCTCCACCTCCCAGGTTTAAGCAGTCTCCTGCCTCAGCCTCGTGAGTAGCTGGGACTATAGGCATGCGCCACCACACCCAGCTAATTCTTATATTTTTCGTAGAGACAGGGTTTCACTGTTTTGGCCAAGCTGTTCTGGAACTCCTGACCTCGGGTGATCCGCCCGCCTCAGCCACCCAAAGTGCTGGGATTACAGACGTGAGCCACCGTGCCTGGCAGCTATATTGCTTTTTTGTATCTGTTTTCTTTAATTATGAAGTTTGACATATTAAAAGTAGATTTTTGATGAATAAACACTTTTCTCAACTAGTATCTTGCTGTGGAAATACTGGTGGGCGGAATCAGTAATTTGGTAAAAAGATCAACGAGTCATCAATATTTGTACAAACACTTTATATTATGAGAGCAACTGAAGGCATTTACTTAGAATTTATTTGCTTTTGTTGTAAACAGAATTTGAACAAGCTATGTTTTCTGCCATCCATCCTATAGCCAGTTGAAGGCAGGTACTTGGTACCAGTGAAGATATGGGAGGGAGCCTGACGGGAGGAAAGACAGATGAATTAAACACAACAATGACAGGGAATTAGGTGACTCCCAGATAGAGGCAAGTGGGGTGTGGTCTCATGAGATTCTGGTTAACTTATTTCACTATCTGTTCGCCTCTCTCACTGGGTGATGTGCATGTGGCCTTTTCCCTCTGTCCCCAGGACTGCCCTCCAGATGCAGAAGATTTCAGAGCCCAGCAGTGCTCAGCCTACAATGATGTCCAGTATCAGGGGCGTTATTATGAATGGCTTCCACAATATAATGATCCTGCTGCGCCGTGTGCACTCAGGTGTCATGCACGAGGACAAAACTTGGTGGTGGAGCTGGCACCTAAGGTACTGGATGGAACTCGTTGCAACACGGACTCCTTGGACATGTGTATCAGTGGCATCTGTCAGGTAAGCACACTTTCCTCCCAAGCCCCTGCTTCGGGGCTGTGCTACGCCTACTGTCAATAAACAGAACACTTTGCTTCTGCACTTTTGTTCATGCAGATGAAAATATTGCTATTGGCCATGTACAGTGGCTTACACCTGTAATCCCAGTTTTGTATTTTTGTACACCAAATACAAATACAAATTATATTTGTATCCCAATTTTGTATTTTTAGTACAGATGAGGTTTCATCATGTTGGCCAGGCTGATCTTGAACTCCTGACCTCAGGTGATTCACCTGCCTCAGCCTCTCAAAGTGCTGGGATTACAGGCATGAGCCACCGCGCCTGGCTATAGATTAGTGATTCTCTAACTTTAATATGCATCAGAATCACCTGGAGGACTTGTGCTAACAGAATGTTGTGCTCATCCCCCAGAGTTTGTGATTCAGTAGGTAAGGGATGGGGCCCAAAGATCTGCATTTCTAACAAGTTCCCTGGAGATAGTGAAGCTGTGGGTCTGGGGAATACACTTTGAAAACCACTGTTTTGGAAGAGTAATACTGGAGAGTCTCTTATTAAATTAAGCTTTCTTATTAAAATTAATTCATTGTTTTGGATCTTTGAGAATAATGATTTATTTACTGAAAAACTAACATGAATGCATTCCAGCAGATTTTTCAGAGTGGTCTCTGCAGAGCTATGACAAGTGTGACTGAGACATAAACCTCAGTGGCTTGTAATTAGTGTAAGGATTCAAGACACTTTAGGCCGGGTGTGCTGGCTCACCCTGTAATCCCAGCACTTTGGGAGGCCAAGGTGGGTGGATCACTTAAGGTCAGGAGATCAAGACCAGCCTGGCAACATGGTGAAACCCCATCTCCACTATAAATACAAAAATTAGGTGGATGTGATGGTGTGTGCCTGTAATCCGAGCTACTAGGGAGGCTGAGGCTGGAGAATCACTTGAACCCAGGAGGTGGAGGTTGCAGTGAGCCAAGATCACGCCACTGCATTCCAGCCTGGGTGACAGAGCAAGACTGTCTAAAAAAAAAAAAAAAAAAATTAAAAAGACACTATGACAGGTTGTGAGGCAGGGATGGCAGGGAAATTATAGGATTCTGCATCTATTCTTTTGCCTTCTGAAAAATGTTTTTTAAAAATAATGAATGTGTCTAGTATTTTACCTACTCTGTTGTGCTCATAACAAAAACAGTAGTAACAACAGCAGACAAGCAACCTGACCACCTACTAAGTGTGAAGCACTACCAGGAGTTTCAGACTTAAAGTGCTCAAAGGTGAACCTTCATCCTGCTTTTCAAAGTAGCTTCAACTTTGTTCATTCCTTTATCTAAAAAATGGCTTCTAGTTGCTCATCCCAAAACTTTGACATCATTCTTGCTTTTATTTCAACCCACACATTTGATCCATTGCCACGTCCTATCAATTTTCCTTCCAAAGATTACTTTTAATTTAGCACGTCTTGCCATCTTTACTGCCTTTCTTGTAGCCTAAGTCCTTATTAGCTAATCTAAACTGCATTAACAGCTTTCTGTTCCGTTCTTCCAGCTCCCACTATGATTCCCTCCAGTTTGTTATTCACACAGCAGCCAAAGTGATTATGTTAAAAGGTGATCAGAGCTCGTCATTCTTGCATTCCCCAAAGCCCCTCAATGGCTTGTCCTTGCATTAATGATGAAATTGAGGATTCTTGTCAGTCTCCTGTAGGCTCTTCCTGCACTATCCACCTCCCTGCCCTTTTAAAACAGACTCAATTTCTTTCTCTCTCTTTTTTTTAAGAGACGGGGTCTCACCCTGTCACCCAGGTTGTAATACAGCAACATGATCATGCCTCATTGCAGATTCATCCTCCTGGGCTCAAGCAATCCTTCTGCCTCAGCCTCCTATGTAGCTGGGACTGCAGGCATGTGCCATCATGCTCAACCAAGTTTTTGTTTGTTTGATTTCTGTAGAGATGGGGTTCTCACTATGTTACTCAGGCTGGCCTTGAACCTCCCAAAATACTGGCATTACAGGCATGAGCCACCATACCTGGCCTGACTCAATTTTTAGAGCAATTTTAGATTCACAGCAAAATTTAGTGGAAGGTGGAATTTTCCCATAGGACCCCCTTGCTTCCTTATATGCACCGCCACCCCTGCTATCAACATTCCCCACTAAAGTGATACAGTTATTACATTCGATGAACCTACATCGACACATCATAATCACCCAAAGTTCATAGTTTACATTAGGTCTCACTCTTGGTGTTGTAAATTCTATGAGTTTGGATAAATGTATAATGACACGTATCCACTATTATAGTATAATGCAGAGTAGTTTCACTGAGCTAAAAATCCTCCATGCTTTTCTCTTTCATCCCTCTCTCCTCGCTAACCCCTGGCAACCATGGATCTTTTTACTGTCTCCATAGTTTTGCCTTTTCCAGAATATTATAGAGTTGGAATCATATAGTATGGAGCCTTTTTGGATTGGCTTCTTTCATGTGGTAATATATTACACATTTCAGTTTCCTCAGTGTCTTTTCATGACTTGATAGCTCATTTCTTTTTTTTTTTTCATTTAAAACATTTAAGAGAAAAATTAAATTAATGAAATGTTTCACAAATTTGCATGTCCTCCTGGCACAGGGGGCAAGCTAATCATCTCTGTATCATTCCAATTTTAGTATATGTGCTGCCGAAGCGAGCACAGTAGCTCATTTCCTTTAACACTGAATAATATTCCATCATCTGGATGTACTGCAGTTTATTTATCCATTCACCTACTGAAGGACACTTTGGTTGCTTTCTACTTTTGGCAAAAGGTCAAAGCTTACCATGTAATTCTTCCATTTTATAAACAGTCTATTGTTGCCCTTTATTGCCATCAGTTAAGTTTTGGACTCTTTGACCAAATGATAATAGTAATCCTTCTCAGTGGGATTATGCTTTTGTTTTCCGAGTTCTTGACCATGATCATGCATTGCTTTTATAATTAAAATGAATCGTTATTAAAAGCAATTTAGGTTGGGTGCATTGGCTTCTGCCTATAATCACAACACTTTGGGAGGCCAAGAGAGGAGGATTCCTTGAGCCTAGGAGTTTGAGACCAGCCTGGGCAACATGGGGAAACCTTGTTTCTACAAAAACTTTTTAAGAATTAGCTGGGTGTGGTGGCCCAAGCCTATGGTCCTAGCTACTTGCTACTCAGGAACCTGAGGCGAGAGACTGGCTTGAGTCCAGGTGGTCGAGGCTGCACTGAGCTATGATTGCACTACTGTACTCCAGCCTATGATAGGGCGAGATCCTGTTTCTAAGAAATAAAAATATAAATATAAATAAATAAAAGAAATTTAGTCTGGGCTCAAGGAGTGCACTCTGGATAAGGTGATGTTTGGACAGTGAGGTTTTGAAAATTTGAGTAAACGTTAGATAAACCAAGGTGAGGGAGAATGGCAAGCAGAAGGGACAGGAATGTGACAGCAGGTACAGATGTGTTTAAGGGTCCAGGAGTACATTCTGGAGAGTTGAGGTGAGAATACCCATGGAATAGTGCTAGGAGATGAGACTACCAGTGGAGGTGGAAACCAATTGTTAACTTATTCTGAAAGTTGAGAGAGGAGCTGTTTCATAATTTTATAAAGAATTTTGGCTTGTCTTTAGAAAGGTCATTTCAGTGGCAAAGTGGCACGTTATTTGCAGAGGACAGGGATCTAGCCAAACAATAGAAGGTCAAGTATGGGATAACAAGAACTTAAAATAAGGCAAGAGGTAGGATGAATTAAGTGGAGACAAATTCTAAAGGTTAAGGATGCATTTTTTTTTTTTTTTTTTTGAGACAGCGTCTTGTTCTGTTGTCCAGGCTGGAGTGTAATGGTGTGGTTACAGCTCACTACAGCCTTGAGCTCCTGGGCTCAAGTAATCCTCCCAACTTAGTCTGCACTCCACCCCCAAGTAGCTGGGACTACAGGAATGTTCCACCATGCTAGGATAATTTTTATTTTTTGAATTTTTTGTAGCGATCAGGTGTAACTCTGTTGCCCAGACTGATCTCCAACTCCTGACTTCGAGCAACCTTCCTGTCTCGGCCCCCCACAATACTGGGGTTATAGATGTGAGCCACTGAGCCTGGCCCTGGAAACAGATCTTTTAGGACTGAATGTTTGGTTGGATATGGGGAGCGAGAAAATGATATCTAGATTTCTGATATCATGATTTAACTAGATAGATAGTGAGACCATTCATCAAGACAGAATATTGGGTTAGAACCAGGGGCATGGGGCAAAGGTGATGAGCTAGATGTGCCTGTGACTATTAAGTTGATATATGAATTTAGAGCTTAGGAGAGAAATCTAGACTAGAAACATAGATCTAGGGCTGTCACATGGTTAAATCTAATTATCTAATGTCCTTGGGGACTGAGTAAGAAGGACAGGTTGTACTCTGAAGTACAGAGTCCTGGTGCCCATGATTGATGGGACAAGCACAGGAAGAGATGCCCCTGATGGGGCATTAATTTAATTTAATAATTTAATTGTGGAAGCATCACTCTAATCTCTGCCTTCATCTGCACCTCACCTCCTCTTGTCTATCTCTATGTTTTCCCCTCCTTTCTTAAGGACACCTTCATATGATTTCATCTCAACATCCTTAATTACATTTGCAAAGATATTTTTCCAAATATGTTTACATTCACAGGTTCTAGGTGCCATGTCTTTTTTTGGGGAGAGTGCATAATTCAACCTACTACACATGGTAAGGAAGGAATAGGCTGAAATGAGTAGGGATGATGAGCATAAATCCATCTTTGAAAAAGTATGAATCAGAAGAATGGAGGGAGAGATACAACTACAGCCAGAGGGGGATGTCAGGTCCAGGAAGAATGTCTTCAAGATCAGAGATACTTGGAAAAGCACTGGAGCAGATGCAGTTTTTAGGGTATCCGAAGCATATATAATTAGAAGGGCCTTCTTTATTTATTAATTTTTGCGACAAGGTCTCTGTCACCCAGACTGGAGTACAGTGGTGCTATCATGGCTTATTGCAGCCTCAACCTCCTGGGGTCAAGTGATTCTCCCATCTCGATGTCCTGAGTAGCTGGGACCACAGGCGTGCCACCACTGGCTAATTTATGGCAGATTCTTACATAGACATCCTTCCCAGTTGCAGTCCAGCTTCCCCTCCCCAACTCAAACACTTCAATTCTCAGCAACTCTCAGCATTTGTGGGAGCCCAGACTGGGAACAGCAGGTAGGCAAGACAGAGGGAAAAGGAGAGAGTGGTTGACTGTGAAACTTAAGCTTCATTAACTTCACGGTAAATCCATGAATGAACAAGTATATATGTTGCCAGGCAGGTGGGTGAGTGGAGTATTGACTGAGAGGTAGAAATATACAACTAATGCAGTGAAGTTCCTGGGCTCTTCAAAGGAGTTGATAACAGAAACAAAGGAGACAGATTGCCCATGGACAAGGAGGAGGGACGCCTCTTCCCTTGAGGCAGGTAGGAAGGGTGAAATGTGGGCCACTGATCAGTTTGTATGGGAATGGACAGGAGAGTGAGATATTGTTCGATGGCCTCAATTGAGTGAAATATAAAGCAAAGGCATCTAATCAGAATGAGGGGGCAGGATTTTGAGGAGGAATGAGAAATTTGAAGATGCTCTGAGGAAAATGGAGATGACAAAATGTGGTTAGAGAACAGTGCCCTATGCAGCTAGAGGGAGTAGAAAACCATTGCCTTTGGCACAGTTGGTGTGTGAAGCTAAGGTCGCTTTGATTTGGGTCAAGGTCATGGACCTGCTTGGTGGCTTCCTGTGATGAATAGTTGTGATCAGGACTGTGTAGACTTCACATTTAGAGAGAACTGCATTCAGATTCCATTTCTACAACTAATTAACTGAAGACCACTTGGCAACTCCCTTACCATCTTTGAGCCTTGGCCTTTTCATCAGGTAAAAAGGAGATATTATCCTCCTTGTAGGTCCTGTTTTAAATTCATTTTTCCACAAACCAACATTCCAAGTGCCCAGCACAATAGCTGATGCACAGGAGGCCTGCAGTCAACATGAGCTCCCCTTCCCACATTTACCCTTCTGCTCACTGCTCACCACCCCCTGTTCTTATTAACGGTCTAAGTCCAGTTGCATAGTTGGCTCCAGGAGTTTCCAGTGTTTAAAGGGGCTTGCAGAATAAAGGTAGTTTCAGTATGAATTAGTCCATTTTAAACGAGTGCTTCTCATCACTTTTTTTGTGATTCTAATGAGTAAGCCAGTTCTTTGGGTGATGAGGAGTGATACTCTGGTTGCTGAAAGCTGGATGCTCTTTTGGCTAGGTGATTTGAGTTTAATAATTATATGTACTTCCTAAGAAGTGACTCAGACACTTCTTGGTTGAATTCAGTGTCTTTTCTTCAACAGGATAATGTTCACATAAATTTCCTTTCTTGTGCCACGTGGCCATGGGCATCAGTTAGGTAGATTCAGTGTCTGGTGAGCACCTACTTACTGATTCCTGGTGATTCTTTCTGCTTGCCTCAGGATCACTGATGTGAGCCATAATGACTACTTGGCATAGACTACACATAAGTCTTGTAAATGTCTGTGTAGTTTTCTCATTTAAATGAACATGTCACAATGCTCTTGGGAACAACTTTCCATTAGCCCGAGCACAACAGACAGCCTGAGACAGCAGTGCTCACTGAATGAAATTTGCTTCTGCTTTGGAGGTCTGATTTTTATTAGAGGCATGACCTGGTTGGTACCAGCTCTGCAGACCAAATCTGATTTGTCATTCATGTTTATTGAATTCCCTGATAACTGTGCGGATGAAGAAACCACTTAGAATTTAGAATAAAAATAAAAATAATAGCAATTAACACTGGGTTCTTAGCCCAGGTATCAGGCATTGTGGAAGCCCTTTACTGTTAGCTCATCATAATCCTATCAAGTAGGTACAGTATTTATTCCCCGCTTTGTTGATAAGAAAACTGGAAATTGAAGAGGCTAAGTAAATTGCCCAAGTTGTACAGTATCTTAGTCAGTTTGGGCAGCTATCACTAGCTGCCATAGATTGGGTAGCATATTAACAACAGAAATTTAGTTTTTACAATTCTAGAGGCTGGGAAGTCCAAAATCAAAGTGCTGGCAGATTCAGTGTCTGGTGACGGTCTGCTTCCTGCCTCCTGGTTCATGGAGGCTGTGTCCTTACATGGCAGAAGGGATGAGGGAGGTATCCAGGGTATCTTTTATAACGGTACTAATCCTATTTGTGAGGGCTCCACCTTCATCACCTAATCACCCCCACAATGTTTTCACCTCCTAATACCATCACCTTGAGGGTTAGGTTTCTGCATATGAATTTGGGTGCAGACACAAACATTCAGTCTATTTCTATTGCACATAGCTAGGAAGTGGTAGAGCTGGAATTTGAACCCAGGGAACCTAATTCCAGAAACCAATGTCTTAATTATTGGACTATACTGATAATATTTTTTGTATTGATACAAGTGTAGCTGAAGTTTGTAACTGAAAATGAGGTATAATTCGGTAAAGAATAGTCAGTTCAAGAGATGATTCATGCTTAGATGGCTTAGTACAGAGATTAAAAGTCAAATGTCTACCTACTGCCCCAGAGAGAAACTGCTCAGATGTAGTCACATTGGGTGGTGACTGTGGTGGTGAACTGGAGGATACATGCTCATTGTGAAGGGGGCAACTATGTATAAACATGTTGGAAGTTTTGTTTTGTTTTTGTTTTTGTCAAGAGAAGCCAGAAAACTGGATTTTAATGTGAAGCTTCCAATTTTAAAAACCATCTTCCTGTTAATAACCGTGCTTTATCCATTAATGGTTAAATTATAGTCCCGTATAGTATAGGCTGGATTTTCCTGCAGTAACCTACAACTCCCAAAGCTCAGTAGCTTAAAACAATTAAAGGTTATTTCTTGCTGATACCACTTGCCCAACAGCGGTTGACAGGAGCCTCAGCTCTTAGAATGTCTGGGAGACTAAGGTTGAGGTAGGCTTTATTTGGACACATTTTTAACATAATAACTGCAGTAGTGCAAGGGGAACATGGGACTCGACACTGACCCTTGAATCTTCTTATAGAAGTGACACAGATCAATCACTGAGACTCATATTTCATTGGCCAAAGTTAGTTAATGACCACACCTAACTTCAAAGGGAGTGGAGAAGTGCAGACCTTCTGTGAGCTGAAGGAACCAAAATGTTTTTGAGTATCCCTACTGACTACCACAGCTCCATATACTCTGATTTTTAAGACAGAAATGTCAGATTTTTACCCCCAAGTTAGAGTCCAGTTTGCAGGTATTTCAAACAGTTGATTAAAAAAAAAAATTGTTTTGTTCTTGAATGATTAAATTTGACTGCTCTGAAAAATTCATATTTTGCTTCATTTGGACTAGTGCCACTTATTTAAGTATTATCGTCTTTTAGCTGATTAGGAAATCATAAGCAGGAACTGTGAAATAGTTTTTAACTGAAGTGATGATTTATAGATGAATATTTATTCCAAAAAGCACTACTCATATATTTAAAATATTTGTTTATGTCATCCACTATCTTGTGTGACTTGTCTCATTAACTACACTGTAAGGTAAGAATCTTATGTTATTAATTTATACTCTGTAGTGTCTGGCAGTATATAAAATGGTTATTTAATAGATGTTAATAAATTTTATTGATATATCTGTAATTGGTAGTTAATAAATCACTGTAATTAGAGATCATGACTTCAGACGATGTCATAGAAGTTGGAAACACTTCAGGCAATTTTTTAGAAGTTGGTTATTGTTGATTATGATGGGATATGAAAGCCAAGATTCAGTAGCCCCTCAATTTCAAAGGCATTTCTGGCTTATTCCTTATGAATTACAACGCAAGACTTTCTTTTCAAATATCATTTTTCTGTGATGTTTTCACATGCTTTATTTGGTTATAACATTTGGATGAATTGTAACTTTACAAAAATTATGAAGCAAATATAAGTGCTCAGGGAGGTATTCAATTGCCCAAGATCTTACAAGGCCTTAAACACTCTTCAAAACAAGCCCCTCCTAGGTCCTAAACCCACACCCTTCCTGGATGACTAGATAGGGAGTGATTCTCCTTCTCATGAAATGCAGAGTGCTCAGGGACATGAATGTGTGAAGACAGAGCTTGGCCCAGGAGCAGTGTTTCTATAATTTAATAGTGGAATTACTCCCCTTGGAGAAAGTTGCATGAACACAAGTTACTCATTGATTGAATCTCGACCATGCAAGTGTGTTTCCAAAATCAATCACTCTTAAGTTGTTCCACTTGTACTTGTAAATATTAATACAATGACCTGTGTAACTGGGCTTTTGTTGTTGTCTATCTGCTGATACTTAAGGTAGAGGAAGTTGTAATTTAGTGTTAAGATTCTGGGTCAGATAACTTGGGTTTTAAAACCATTACCAACATTGTATACTAGCTGTATAATATTGGCAAATCATTTACTCAGTAATGTTTAGATTCCTTATTTATAAAATAGAGTGAAAGGTATCACCTACATCATAAAATTGCTCTGAAGATTAAATGAAATAATGTGTACAATATTCATGACATAATGCCAGGTACATTCTAAACATTCAATAAAAATCAGCAGTTATTAATATTGTATTACCATCTTTATAAAACCTTATAATCAGGATTAAAGGATCTCAAAAGTCATTGGATAAAACCACTCATCCAATAATTTAATCCCCCCTACAATTGTTCCACCAAGAGGTCTCCTAGACTATGACTGAATACTTATAATTAGATAACTCTGACTTTTCAAACTTTCTTATATTGAACCAAATTATGCTTAAACCTGTAGCTTTCACCATTTGGAAATACAAAGAACAAAAGTAGACCCTTTCCTCATGATAGCTCTTTGTGAATTTGAAAATCTCTAATCATAAGCTATTCCCTAAACTTCCTTGGAACTTACTACCTTTCCCTGAAATTTTCACTTGGTCTTTCTCTTTCCCTTTGACACCAAAATGTTGGAAAGAATAGTGTATAAATAATTGTCCCAACTTCCTCTAGTTTCATTTCTTCTTCAACAGCTTGAATATAGAGTCTAATTCAACAACTCTCCAAGCTGAAGCATGGGGGCTACCCAGGAGTCAAGATGAAAAGCAGAGAGAAATAATAACATTGGCCATCTTTTATTGAATCCTTTATAATGTCTGAATCATTATACTAAGAATTTTACATATGTTTTCTCATTGAATCCTCACTAGGCCCTATGTGAAGTATATATTGGTATTATTCTCTCTATTTTACTGTTGAGGAAAACGAGTCTCTGAGAGTTTGAATTTTTCAACATCCTGCAGCTTAAAAGGTTGGTGGGTGGATCCAGGTTTGTACGTGGGTGTTTTCTTCCTCCAAAGTCCCTGCGCTTAAACACCAGGTTTATAAATAAAGTTAGATGAATATGGGAAGGAAGAGATAAACCATCAAATCAGTTGATATTATCGTCTTTTACACATTATGTAAAATATATGCTTACAAAATAAAAAAGAAATATAAGACATGGCCTTTTTTTCTCATATAAGCAAGCCTATAATCTAGCAAGTACACACACATAAAAAATGTACACATAAAAAATGACAAGAGAAGGAAAGATAGCAGTACAAACACATATTTTATATGAGACATCTCTCCTTTTAGTTCCTTTTTATATTTTAAAAATTATTTATAAATATATAGATATGACAGAGGTGGAGATACATAGGCCTGGGTACAGCTAATGATAAAGATGAGGAGCTATAAACATATAGATAAAGACTATAGACATATATTAATATAGGGATATAGGGATATAGGTATTTAGAGATAGAAGTAAAAACAGAAAAAAAAGATATTTAAAGTAAAACTACGAACCAGAAGGTTATACATGAAATTTAGAACAGTGCTTGTTTTGGGGAGGAAATGAAAGAACAGGACAAGTGTAGGGCTGGGAAACGCCTGTCATGTTCTGTTTATTTTATATACATAAAAATACCTAGACTGGGCAGTGTGGTACATGCCTATAATCCCAGCACTTTGAGAGGCCAAGGCAGGAGGATCACTTGAGCCCAGGAATTCAAAACCAGCCTGGGCAACATAGGGAGACCCTGTCTTTTCATCACAATTTAAAAAGCTGGGTGTTGGGGCACAGGCCTGTGACTCAACCTCCCAGGCTTAAGTGATCCCAGCTATTTGGGAGGCTGAGGTGGGAGGATCACTTAGGCCCAGAAGGTTGAGGCTGCAGCGAGCCACAGTCCCACTATTGCACTCCATCCTGGGCAACAGAATGAGATCTTGTCTTGAAATAAAAAAAGACAGAAATGTGAATAAAAATATAAATAGAAAAGGGAGGGGGTATGGAGGGACAGCTTCAAATCTTTATTAATATTTCGGCCTTGCATTAGAATCATATAAATGATACTATCCTGTAAGACATTGTATCATTTACATTTATAAAACTATGTTCTCATAAAAGAGAGCCAAACTATAAATTTAAGGATTACATCACAACTAAGGTTCCTGAAATGAAGGGAGCTCCCCATCCCCTGGTTTTGGGCACCACTGACCGCCATGCTTCTGTTGGCAGGCAGTGGGCTGTGATCGGCAATTGGGAAGCAATGCCAAGGAGGACAACTGTGGAGTCTGTGCGGGTGATGGCTCCACTTGCAGGCTTGTTCGAGGACAATCGAAGTCACACGTTTCTCCTGAAAAAAGTAGGTTTTAAACCCAATACGGTATTACCGTCATACAATATATATTTTAGACCGTCTATTGCTAGAATAACATTTTCTGAATGCTAACCTTTTTTAGTTGGAAGTAGCTTTTGTACCAATTTTCTAAAAGTGAAATTTCTTCCAAAAAGTGTGTATCAAACTTTTGTTCCCATTATATCTTCAAAGAGAACCTGTTTCTTTGAACCTTTGCCAATGCAGGGTATTACTGTTTTAAAAAAATATATTCGCCAATTTTTCAGGTAAATTGTGAAATAATAATTTCTTTTATTTGTCTTCCTTTGACTGCTAACAAGGTAGAAAATATTGTCATGTATCTATTGACCATTTATACTTTTTAATTTCTCAGTTAGCTATTGAAGCCATTTATCAATTTTCCTATTTGGATGTAGATCTTTTCCTCATTGTAGAGAGCTTTTAATATATCACCAATGCTAGCATTTTTTCTGTCATATCTATTTCAAATGTGGGTTCCAGTTTGTTAACTGACTTTCAATTTTGTGTAATCAGAGTTTCTACGTTTCTAAGTGTTATGTATTTGGAAATTTCCATCTTTTCATTTTAATAATATCTGTCTTTTAAAACATCCTTTAGTTCGGGGATTCAGTAAACTTTTTCTGTAAAGGGGTAGATAGTAAATATTTTAGACTTTGCTGACTGTATAGTCTCAACTACTCAACATAGCTGTTGCAGTGTAAAAGCACACACAGACACCTGTAAATAAGTCAGCATGGCTACATGCCAATGAAACTTTATTTACAAAAATAGACTGAAGGCTGAATTTGGCCCTCAGATTATAGTTCGTTAACTGTTCCTTTAAAGGAAACAAAAATTATTCATGTGTATTTTCTGCAAGTACTTTTTGGGTTTGTTTTTCTTTATAATAATTCTTTCTGAATACCCCATTGTTGGTGGTATTCAGTTATAAGTGTAGGTGAGTTCAGCCAAAGTTTGATTTTAAATCTTTTATTCTTTTGAATTTAGTTTGATGTAACTTATAAAGTTGGCATCTTACTTATTTTCCCAAATGGGGAAAGCATTACGGGGAGGGGTAGAGGGTTTTTCAGGCAGAGGAAACACAAAGTTCATGGCATGACACTGGAGAAGAACCTGGTTTTTTTGAGGAACTCCTAATATATTGTTCAGGCCTGACTGTACATTGAATAGGATAGAAGGTAAGACAGAATGGCATTTGGAGCCAAAGACTTCATTATTGTGTTTTATTTTTCGGATTAAGTGGAGCCATCAAAGTGATTTAGGCAGTGGAGTGATATGGTTAGGTTAATGTTTTAGTAAAATAATTATGGTGGCATATGGAGGCTGGATTTACCTGTCAGATGAGCTTGGAAGCAGGGAGTCCAAATAGGAAGTGTCTTTCAAAATATTCAAAGTGTTTAAAATAATAAGGCCTTGATGTAGGGTAGCATGGCAGGAAATGTAGAGGAAGGAACAGGTGGAGAGATCTTTAGGATGTAGAATGAACAGACTTTGGTAATTCTTTGAATGAAGGTTACAAGAGAAAAGAAGCAGCTTGAATGGCCCAAATTTTCCATTTTGCACAGCTGGGTGGATATGTTTGCTATTCATTTGGGTAAGGAATTCATGAAGAGGAGGCAAGTATCAAAGGTGAGAGTCCATCTCCCTGAATTTTATTCTCTCCAAAATTTTTACCCTGTAAGTATCCAGTGCCTAAGTATCTTTCTGATGCCTGCAAACAGATATTGATTGTATTTCGTTTGTGGTTGGAGGGTTTATCTGAAACATGCTAGGTTGTCATGGTTGATAGCAAAACCCCTTGTTGGTGGTATTCAGTTATAAATGTACGCGAGTTCATCCAAAGAGAATATGTAGACTATAAGAGGAAGCCAATAATTGCATCCTGAGGAAAAGCTGAAGTCAAAGCATTTAGCCAGGGAAGAAGTTTAAGGGAATCCAACTGAGAAGGAATGAATAGAGTAAGTAGGTAAATGCAGACCTTAGCAAGAGCAGTACCATGGACCCCAAAGGAATAAGTAATTTCAAAAATGCGATGGGGGTGGCCAGCAATGTTCAATGCTCTTATGAGTTCAACTGGAATAAGGGCCTAAAAGTTTGTCTTTAGCAATTTGAAAGTCATTTATGATGTGAACAAGCGTGATTTTGATGAACTTCAGGCTGAAATCAAAGCTTGATTGCAATGGGTTGATGAGTGAAGAGAATGTATAGAGGGAAGGATTTGCTCAGGACAAGAGGATGGGAACAGACCAACACCCTGTCAACAACTGGATAGCTCTACAGGGTTGGTTGGAGAACACCGTGAGGTGTTCCAGCCTATTGCCTTTATTTGGCTCTTCATTAGGAGATAGAGTTGGCCACTAGGAGTGAGAACTCAGAGACTTGAGCCTGTTCCCATGAAGGAAAGAAGAAGGAACCATCAACAATAGTACAAAGATAGAAGAGTAACTATAAGGGCCTAGCTGAGATTGGAAACCATGAATTCATGGAGGTTCCAATTTTTGGACTTCATGAAGGAGGTGGCTTTGAATGGTGGTATATCAATGAGGAATGTATTCTACTGCAAATCACAGAAAACTCAACTTAGAAACATTGGAGTTTATAAATCTTTTCTAACAAAAAGCCTGGAGTAGGCAGCTAAGGCTGAGGATGCTGTTTTACTGTGTCTTTCAGGAACCAGGCACCATTCTCTCTTCTTCACATCCTTAGAGGGTGGTTTTTGCTTATGTGAGTACAAAGTCATTATTGAACATTGAGATGTTACATCTACATCCCAGATAATAAGGAAGAACATAGTGTGAAAAGCATTTTTTAAATACTGTGTTCTTTATTCAGGAAAGGATATTCTCCCCAGGGAATTTTGCTTCATTGACCAGAATTATGGTGTGTGACACCCTGGCTTCCAAGGAGGCAGGAAACCAAGTAGTTAGCATTCTATCCATTTGGTTATTACTAATATTGATCAAATGCTTTATAATTACCAAAGTTCTCTTCAGACATATCATTTAATTCTACCAGCATGCTTATATTATAATTTGGATAATGTCCTACCTGTTTCACAGATGAGGAAACTAAGGATGAGAAATGTTAAGAAACATCTCCCATAATTAATTATGAAAGGAAATATTGGGAAGTGGTTAAGAAATTGGGGTCTGGAGCCAGCCTTCCAGGGTTAAGTCCTGTGTCTGTTGCTTATGAGCTGTGCAGAGTTATTTAAGTATTTCACTTCCATGGGTATCTTGGATCTCTAATTTTAAATTGGGAATAACAACAGTACTGCCTTTGTAGAGATGTTGTCAGGATTTAAAAGATCAACCCATGTTGAGAACTCCAAATAGCATAGTAACTAGAGAGTACTCAGTAAATGCTACCTGTGTTTTTGTTAAAAATATTACTCATTGGGATCCCAAAGGATGTCACACTGATACAGGAGATGAGCAGGAAATTGCTGGGTAGAGAAGGGCAGGGTCCCTGGCTAGGGCTCCACCCTTGGGCCTGTGCCCACTGGCGTGGGTGAGGACAGGGACTCTGTTTTCACACCCAAATGTTGCATTTTCCAAGACCACTCTGGCCTGCCATGCCCCCTATTCTGTGCCTGTAAAAACCCCAAGACCCCAGCAGTCACACACACAAGTGACTGGATGTTGAGAGGAACACACTGGCAGAAGAACACACAGACGCTGACAGGCCATTGACAGTGGAACGACACAGATGCAGAAGGAAATTTGGTCAAGGGCAGATGGACGAGAGCCCAGCTCCTAAGCGACCCAACTCCAGGGGAAGACCACCTTCCCACTCCATCCCCCTTCTGCCTCCCCACTCATCTGCTGAGAGCTACCTCCCTCCACCATTCAATAAAACCTTGCACTCATTCTCCAAGCCCATGGTACTGGAAAAAAAGTGGATCGTACATGGGCTTGGACAATGAGTGCAAAGGTTTATTGAATGGTGGAGGTAGCTCTCAGCAGGTGGATGGGGAGGCAGAAGGTGGATGGAGTGGCAAGGGATACAGAAAGCCCTGGGGTATAGAAAGCCCTCTGTCCTGGAGATGAGGCAGAGGTTCTAACTGAGCTGATTAACATAAGCCACCTGTGGACAGCTAAACTGAGAGAGCACACTGTAACACATGCTGGAACTTTGGGAGCTGTAAACACTCAACTTTAGACACTGCCCGGGGGTTGGAGCCCCAAACTCCCCATGACCTGCCTGTCTGCATGCTCCCGCTAGGGGCTTGAGCTGCTGGGCACAGAGGAAGCAAGCCACTCCCCCATTGCACGCCCTGTGAGGAGGATAAGGGAACTTTGCCCCTTTCCACACATCTTATATACTTTAAGTGTAAATGTGGGTGTTTGTAAACATATTTGAAAGTCAACAATCAGTCCATCTGGGGATTGATTTTAAGAGAGCTACTACTTGGTATGGAGGAAAACCTTGAAAGTGTGAAAACAGAGTGAATTGTAGGACAAACCAAAGTTTTAGAACTCAGATCAGTGAACACAGTTTAAAGAGACAGGCTATACTGAGAAGTGTTCGTTCAGGAAGCCATGTGGTTGAGAGGAGTAAGGGAGAAAGACAACAGCCAGATGGGGGTGTAATGGAAGTATGTAGAGTCAGTGTTGGCCTTAGAAAGTTTGGAAATCTCATCAGAAAATACCTCGCTTTGTCAGGGTCCAGGAAAGATTAGAACCTGAGAAAATTCTAATTGAACCAGAGTAGACGCCAAATGAAATTGTGCCAAAGGGCAGTCTTATTTGGAGAAGTGTGCAGAAGAGGTACTGAAATGCAAGGTAGTTCATTATTCTCTCTCTCTCGATTTTCAGCTTTTGGATTACATATGCTTTTGAGAATCTATTAAAAGTTATGCATTTTCTTTCCAGGAAAATTCATGTGTACTGATAAGCCCCGGATTTGCCATTCTGATTTTTTTGTGAGGTTCTCAGACCCCTGATGCCTGTTTAGGACATTCCAGGTTAAGAACCCCTAAAATGTCCAATTTTTAAAAATCAGTTCCTACATAGAAAGGGGAACTGGAGTACACAGACAGATCCTTCAGTGCAGGGCATGAGTGACATGGTATAAGCCAGGAACATCCCACAGGATGTTCGTATGCATTTTATCAGGTTTCATATGCATGTGCTTGAGGAAGGCTAAAGGTAGCAAAGATTCCTGCCTATATGAAAACATAGTCCTTCACCATCTTGATTCTCATTATGGCCCCATCATGTCTGTTACAGCTCTGGAACTGACCAGCTGAAGCTGTTTTTGGCTGGGCTTTTCCCTAGGCCATATGGAAGCACTTCCCTATAATCATTCTTTGTGTGAAAGAAATGTGGGAAATGAAGCCATGTCTCCTCCTGAGTGTGCATCACTGGAGCCTGCAGAATCCACGCAGCTCCTACATCCATACCTTGCCAAGAATTCATTCCGATCTTCCCTGGGACTCGCCCTGAGTCAGGACATGGCAATGAGATGCTGTTGGCACAGCCCTGCACTGGAGAAAGTGCACAAGACTGTACACAGGATATCATTTCTGTCATGCAGTGAGGCAGACACAAGGTGTAAGAACCCGGAGCCAAAAGCTTTGCTATGAAAAAAATCAGAAATTTATCCAGATACAACACACAGATTTCCTGTTCCAAGGGAGGAGGAGAGAAACGGAACTAACAACCAACATAAACAGCTTTGGATATTGGAAAAGGGAACTAGAGGCCACTCAGTTATTAAAGAGAGAAAGCTCTAAAAACAACAACAAAGAAGCAAACATATCTATTTGGAGAGTCTTGACTTGGCATTTAGAAATTTAGTTGTATTTCCAGGTTTGTTCCTTATTTTGGTCTTGTCCACATCAGGGCAAATAAACAAGATCAGCTTGTCTATTCTAAGCTTTTTGTCCATTTTTACATGGTGGCAGCCAAGTCTATTGATACGGTGATACCTAATGCCAGCTGGGAACACCAGCATTTTGCTCAAGTTTTGACAGTATGAAGATAAACACACACTCTTCTAATGCATTCCTTGACACAAATAGAATCCTGGGCTACGTGGGTCATGGGGCTGCGTCACAGGGTAATTCTTAAGATTTTTTCCCTTCATCCACCGTTCATTTCTCCTTTGACTGTCACTCCCAAAAACAATTTACAAATTTAACTTATTCCATCACAAGGAAGATTGTATAGGATATAAAGGGTCTGCTAACATGGTAACATGGTAACATGGATTGGTTTTCATTCTCCTGTCTTCCTACATTATCTCTTCCTCCCTCCCCATTTGTCTTTCTAGGGTGAGATTCTGGCTGGTCATACTCTTCTATCAGAACTGTGGCTGGGAAAGGAATATTCAAACCAAATATCTGTTCCTTTTAATGGAATTAAAAGTTGCCCCCTCCTCCATTTAATTCAGCAAGGGAGAGTGTGGCCTGGAAGGAAGACCCTGTGACTACAAATAAAGACTCCTGGTCCTTGCCTAGCTCTTTTGCATGTTTTTGTGTGTCTTCTGGCCCTGTGCATGAAGAGAGATAATGGAAAAATGGCATGTAGACTGTGTTGCAAAGGAATGTCATAGATCTTATTTTACCTGGAGAAGCAGACTGTGAACTCCCTGGCCTCTTCATGAATTGCCTTACACCTATGATAAAATCCGCATCCCTCTCCAAAGCCGTTAAAGCCTGTATCATCTGGCCCCTGTGTTACATCATGTGCTGCCATCTGCTCTTCATTCCCTAATCTCCAGTTAACACTGGCTTTCTGGGAGATTCCAGAATGTCAGATGCCCATGCCCCCCATGGGCCTTTGCACGAACCCATCCCTGAACCTGGAACATGTGTCTCCCAGCTCTTCAACGTAGTTACCTCTTTCTCAACCTTGAGCACAAGTGTTGCCTCCTCAGAGAGGCTTTCTTTGACCACTCTATGTAAAGTAGGCCCTTCTCTTTTCTGTTTAGTTCTTGCTTAGCCTTTAGGGAAAGAAGTGATTATTTCATTTACTTTTTTAATTTGCGTCTCCCACTAGTAAGCTTTGCAAGAGCAGGTGCCATGGTGTTCACCATTTTATTCCTAGTGCTAGTGCAGTACTGAACACATCATAGGAGCTCAGTTAATGTTGAACAAATGAATACATGGCCTTTGCTGGAGATGATTCTGCTTCCTGTTATGATTTCAGTGGGACTGAATGATATTGTGCAATAGAACTGGACTGGAAACCAAAGACTGGAGTAATGACCTCAGTTTGGCCTCTAACAATCTATCTTCTTAGACAAGATGCTTCACTTACTGGGGCCTCAACTTTTTCATCTGCACAGTGAGCAGGGACAATTTCTAAGACCTCTTCTAGCTCTGAAAATCTATTAAGTGTATGTGTGATTTGTTCATTGTTTGAAAAAAAAATAGATCTTAGGATTGAATGGAGTTTAGAGAAACAAATCCCAGGAACTTATATGAAGCAATTTTCCAAACTTTTAATGAAAGGCTTGACAGTGATGGCTTGTCTTTGTTCTTAAAGGGCCTAGGAAATTTTAGATACACCACAAGAATGAGTTGGTGTGAAGTTTCCTCTTATCTCCCATGAACTTCTACTTGGTTGCCTTTTAACATATTATTGTTACAATCTGCAAGAATAATAGTGGCCCCCAGAGTTTGCATGCTTACACTGTACTATGTATTTGTCATGTATGACATTATTTATTCTTAGCATAACCCTACAAGGCAAGTACTACTGTACCCTCCCTATTTAACAAATGGAGAAATAGGCTCAGTGAAATTAACCACCTTGGTCAAGGTCTCACAACTGGTGAGTGGTCAAGATGGTTCTGACCTCAGAGTTCATGTGCTTAACCATCCTCCCAAAGTGTCTTCCAAGGACAGCTAGATGAGCATGAGGTGAGAGGTGCACCGAGGCTTAGAGTGATGGGGCAGGGAACAAAGATAGCACAGAAATGGAGCCAGAGGGGAGCAAAGGCTGCCTCAACCAACCTACCCCTTGTTTCCCCTTGGCAGAGCCCAGCCAGCTCCATGGTTCCTAACCCAGCGTGCACATCAGGAGCACTTGGGGAACTTGTCCCATGTTCTAGTCCTCAGGCCCCACCCTAGAATTTTGAGGGGTAAATCTGGGCAATTGTAGGTTGCTAAACTTCCCAGGTGGCCGCTGGTGCATGCCTTTGGTTAACACCTCTGCTTTTCAGTGTCTGATGCCCCACTACAGAGTCAGAAGGCAGATGACTGTTTCATCCTCACCAGTCTCCTGATTCCTTAGAGGCAGTGTAAAGGGCAGAAAATGAGTGTTACACTATGATGCTCGAGAACATCTGGACAGATATTTGTTATTAGATGTCGTGTGACATAGTCCCCTCTCCTGCATGCCGTTCCAAAGCTAGCCCTGCCAATGAGCACAGAAGCATACATTATTAGTCAGTCTGGCTGTTACCATGGTCTTTTGAGGTGAAGGCAGTTTAGGCCAGTAAATAAACATACCTCAGGTTAGGAGCAGATGTTTCTGCATAGGAGCTAAGGGCTGAAGATACTCATTTGTAGATTCAGCAATTACAGACTTCAGTAATGTGGCCTAACAGCTCAAGGCATGAGAGTCAGTCTTCAGTTTGCAGCCAATTTTTTCACCAAGGCAAAGCTCTGCTGTGTTCCTTCCTTCCTTTGTAAAAAATTTGCTATTAATTTCCTACATTTGCTTTTCCTACTTTTGCTTACTGGCATATTACATTTTTCTCACCCCCATTTGCAAAGTAGTGTATAGATAGATAGTCTTCCAGCTACAGAATCAGTGTTGCCACCCATTGACTTTTCCTTTTCTCGCCTTCCAAAATCCCCCACTGCTCCTACAGAATGACAGATGAGCTTGAAGCAAACTTTCTATCCTACTTTTGAAAAATTGTGTAGACCCTGTTCTGTACAATGCCATGCTAGGTAACTCTTTTTTTTTTTTTTTTTCTTTTGAGATGGAGTTTTGCTCTTGTTGCCCATGCTGGAGTGCAATGGCGCAATCTCAGTTCACTGCAGCCTTCACCTCCCGGGTTCAAGTGATTCTCCTGCCTCAGCCTCCTGAAGAGCTGGGATTACAGGCACATGCCACCATGCCTAGCTACTTTTGTGTTTTTAGTAGAGGTGAGGTTCTATCATGTTGGTCAGGCTGGTCTTGAACTCCTGACCTCAGGTGATCCACCTGTATCAGCCTCCCAAAGTGCTGGGACAAAGCGTGAGGCACTGTGCCCTGTCTAGGTAACTCTTTGTAGTCTAAGTGATGCCAGATAGTTATGGGTGTGTGAGGGCATTAACAAACACTTTATTTTTTTCAGTTTACAAAATGTTTTCACAGCATTATCTCACTTTAAAAAAATGTGTTCCTTAAAAATAAAACCTATTTTTTTTTGCAATTTTCTTTAGGATTCAAATTATTAGTATTAGCATGTATTTAGATACTTTTCTTATTTTTTAAAAAAACTACTTTATGCCTTGGGAATGGTGTGTGTGTGTGTGTGTGTGTGTGTGTGTGTGTGTGTGTTTGAATCTAAATAGCAGAAGGAGAAAATAAATGCAGGTTCTAGAAATGTAACATGAAAAATACTTGACAGAAAATTTTGTTCAGAAATAAAACCCAACCTACTAAAAAAACACACACCAAAAAAAAAAAAAAAAAAAGAAAAGGGGGGGTGAGGTTGTCAAAGTGAGAGTCACTAAAACATCCTTTTCCTTGTTTTATCTTGGAATGTATATATTTAGGTTGATGTAGTTCTGGTTGAACTTTATAGTGAAAATAAATGATCTGATATAAATTACAGTCCTTCTGGGCTGAAACTGGTGTTTATTGATTAGTTAATATTGTGTGGACAATTTGTTTCCTGTACATCTTGCTACTTAGCAAAGCTGTGATATCCAACAGGAAATGAGACACAAAAAATCTGATGGAACAGCTGGAGTTGAGCATTTCTGTGTGGGAGGGAAAGTCAGTGAATCTTCGGTCAGTACAGTGATTGCAAAATCAAACAAGTGAAACCCATACAATGAAACTCCGTGTGATGAGTGAATTTGAGTTGATACAGCAAACCTTTTTTTTTTTTTTGGAGATGGAGTCTCACTCTGTCGCCCAGACTGGAGTTCAGTGGCGCAATCTGGGCTCACTGCAAGCTCCGCCTCCCGGGTTCATGCCATTCTCCTGCCTCAGCCTCCCGAGTCGCTGGGACTAAAGGCGCCGCCACCTCGCCCGGCTAATTTTTTGTATTTTTGGTAGAGACAGGGTTTCACTGTGTTAGCCAGGATGGTCTCGATCTCCTGACCTCATGATCTGCCCGTCTCGGCCTCCCAAAGTGCTGGGATTACAGGCATGAGCCACCACGCCCGGCCTTATACAGCATCGCTTGGTCTCATAGTAGAAGGATTTAAAAGTGTAGTTTTGGGTCCTTACCCTGGTTCTAATGCTTAGGAACACTGTGATCTTGGGCAAGTCACTTTAACCTTGTAAAATTTTAATTGTCTTAATTGTAGAAATGAGTTTCCATTAGAATGAATGAGGTAATTTATCTCAAGTTCCTTAGCATGTTGCCTGGTGGCATAGTAAGTGCTCAACATGGTTTTAATAATAACTTATACTTACCCAACCCATAATTGGCACCAGGGCCTTTTCTAAGCCCTTTACATATATTACCTCATTGAACACTCACAACAACCCCTTGGAACAGGCATTCCTGTTATCCTCATTTCACAGATGTAACTGAGGCACAGAGAGGGTAAGTAACTTGCCCAAGGTCACACAGCAAGTGGCAGTGCTGACATTCCAACCCAGGTTGTCTGGCTCCAGAATCTGTGATCATAACCACCATATTGCCTCTCCCAGTAGTTTGTAGAGTAAAAATAAGGCAAATGGCATTTAAAGAGTGACAAGAAGGAGCTCTGGTGGATGGCACAGTGAGTAGCAGTATCAAGAATCTCTTACCACCAAATTTCAGTGAGGCAGTTTTGGAATTATCCAAACAATGAATGTGATCAGCAGGAACCAGTTACCACCATCAACAACAAATCTAGGTGTCCCAGACATGAGCCTACTGTTAGCAACACCATAGGATGGGATGGAGAGGGAGCCTTTTCTCTCCATCTTATATGTTTTCTTTTTAAAATTCGACATGGTCGCCTAGGCCGAATGCAATGGCATAATCATGGCTCACTGTAGCCTCGACCTCCTGGGTTCAAGGGATCCTCCTGCCTCAGCCTCTTAAGTAGCTGGCACTACAGGCTTGTACCAACACACCTGGCTAATTTTTAAATTTTTGTTAAGACAAGGTCTCACTATGTTGCCTAGGCTAATCTCAAACTGCTAACCTCAAGTGATCTCCTACCTTAACCTCCCAAAGTCCTGAGATTACAGGCATGAGCCACCACGCCCAGTCACCATCTGATATGTTTTCAATAATTGGCTTATACACCATTAGAAAGTACAGGATTTCAAAGCAGGCTTAGAATCGGACCTGCTTGGCAATGCCATCTGCATTCTTCTGATAGGAGGTTTCAGACAGTCTATACTGAGCTTGTGCTGAACCACAAGCAGCAGCCTGCTCTTTCTTACTGTACTTACAATTGCTTCCTCTCTTTATCATCGCCTCCAGCCCTAGGTCTACCTCCAGACTGAGGGGAGCCTTTACCAGGAGGCCATTTGTCTGCGATTTATGAATGGCCCATTCTAAAGGGCAGGATACCGAAAGCGTGGGTAATAGTCTTTGTATCAGTACAAGTAGAATTTCAAGCAAAAATACAAAATGAGTACTTTGTTAATAATCAAAAAACAAATAGTTTAAAGGATTTGTGAACCAAATGCCATTACATTAAAATATGTAAAGAAAAATCCCCTGTAGTTATATAAGATGAAATTGAAATCAGTAAAACTTCTGAGAGATTTTAATACATTGAAGTGAGTAAAAATTACATATAGAATCTGCACAATATGATTACTAATGTTACATTAATAGATAACAGAGCATTGCATGGTGAGGGAATATACTTTCTTTTCAAACATCATGCACCATTTAATAAAAAAACTGATTCTATGCGAGGCTCCAAGGAAGATTAGAAAAAAAAAAAAAAATCCCAGCAAAACAGAAACCATCAGAAGAGACCTCGCCCTGCAGCTGTACCCATCCGTTCCCTGCTTTCTCCCGCTACAGAGGCGCAAATGTCTGTCTTCCTTTCCAAGACTAATTAATCCCTCCATCTGTGTTCTGCATTCCAGCTCCTCTGTGTCCTCAGAGAACTCACTCCACCCATCTTCCCCTCTTTCCTTTATCTTCTTTCACTCTCTCTTTCCTATCAGGGTTAATGTGAGCAGCGGGTGTCTCCCATCTTAAATAAAAGTATAATTTTAAAAATGTCTATGTATATACATGTATATACATATGTGTATATATACACATGTATGTATATATGTGTATGTATATAGGTGTATAATCTTTTTATATATATATAGAACACTCTTTTAAACATAATCATGTCTCCAGCTACCACCCTAATCTTTCACCTACTCTTTACTGCCAAGTCTTGAAAAAACTGTTTACACTTGCTGTCTCTAATTTTTCATCCTCAGATCACAGTTTCCTGTGCCAGCTACTTGATTGAAACTGCTTTGGCAAAGCACATTAACAGTCTCTTTACTGCTCATCCAAAAGGCACTTTTAAGCCCTCATCTGCAGAGCACCTGGTACTCCTGGCTCCTCCCTCCTTAAAATCCTCTGCCTCAGAGGATTCTCATTTCATTTCTGGTCAGACCTAGAACTGGGTCATCTCTTGCAGTACAGTGAAGAAATGCTGAAAAGTTTGTGACTATGGACCAGTCTCCCCTTTCTGCCCTTTATGATTTGAGGTCTCCCCCTCTATATCCTGCACCCATGCTGCTCAAAATGTGGCTCACAGTCTAGCAGTATCAGCGTCACCTGAGAGGCTGCTGGTCAGGCACATTCTTGGGCTCCACCCTAAACTGCTGGATCTGAATTTCTATGGGTGGAGCAGGTATCTGTTTTAACAAGTTTTCTAGATGATTCATATTTAGATAAAATGTTTGGGAGGTACTGCCCTATCAGCGTATCACAGAGACTTCTACAAATGTATCAAACTTTAATGGAGAGTTACAGAAATGAAAGGGAATTCGAGTTTAGGAGATGATCCTTATAGGATGCTCCTTGTTCCTAGCTTTGCCTAGGTGCTCTGCAGTGTGCTTTCTCTCCAAGAGTTATATAGTAGGCAGCTCCACCCAGAAGAACATTTTCCTCAAGTTTGAGCCTTTTTGGGTAAAATCAATGGCAAGGGGGTTTGATTTGCAAAGTTTCACTGAAGTGTGTAATTATCAATGGGGCGATGGTTGGAATATACACATGTACGTACACACACCCCTAGACAAATGCTTCCCCAAGATACCACAGCCTACATTCACAAAGATTTTGCAAGAGAGCCCAACCAATCTGCCCAGATAGGTTTTCTTCAGTTCAGTAAAGCTTTCTTTCAAAACAATTTTTATTACATATATAATACACTGTATATTTGTTGTAAAAAATCCAGAATATCCAGGCAAGGAAATTGACAAACATGTCACATATTCAATCACACTGCCAACAGATTACACCTGTTATCATATTAGTGTGTCCTTCCTGGGATGAGGATGAAGTGGTTGAGGATACATAATATATATTGATAATTTATATTGTAAAATTAAGACATGCTTTTTATAAAACTTACAAAAACTTCAAATGGCACAGAAGGATATAAAATGGAAAGTAAAAGTCACCTTCTACCATCCACAAACTCCTAACCAGTTCCACTTTTTAGAGGTCTAAACAGTATGAATGGTTGCCTCTATTAAGATATTTACTATGAATGTGTATGTGTGCACCTTTCCATACAAACATGTATGATTTTGAGAAGTATACAGAATTGGATCATTAGGTATAATTTTTTTTACAATTTGTTTTTATTCACTGAGGGTTTTTGCCTGTCAGTTCTCGTAAGTTGGCTTGTTTTTTTATTTTTGAGATGGAGTCTCACTCTGTCCCCTAGCCTGGTGTTCAGTGGTATGGTCTCGGCTAACTGCAACCCTCACCTCCCGGGTTCAAGCAATTCTCATGCCTCAGCCTCCTTAGTAACTGGGATTATAGGTGCTAGCCACCATGCCCAGATAATTTTTGTACTTTTTAGTAGAGACAGGGTTTCACCATGTTGGCCAGGCTGGTCTTGAACTCCTGACCTCATGTGATCCACCTGCCTCAGCCTCTCAAAGTGCTGGAATTACAGGTGTGAGCCACTGCACCCAGTTGGCTTGTTTTTTAACTGGTGGTATAAGAGGATATTACATAATTTATTTAACTAGACTCATATCAATGAGCATTTAGATTTTCTGTCCATGTTACAACATCTTTGTACATTTGTGCAAGCATGTTTTTATGTGCTTTTAGTTCTCAATGAAACTGTAATTTCTCTTCTCTCTTTTCATAATCTTCTTGACATTTTGATTTTTCTGTGAACTAGTTTTTTAAGTGTCTGACCAATTTTCCTGCTAATTTCTGTTTTTTTCTTACTGATTTGTAAATACTCTAGATATTAAGAAAACAGTCTTTGCCTGTAATTATAATTTTTCCTTCTTTGACATTTTGCTTAATTTTTATTTCAAATGAATTAATATTTTCCTTTGATTTTCTCAAGACTTTTTTATGTCTTGAGAGAGAGAGATTTAAATGTTTTTGAAGGTTGTGCCCATTTTTGGGGGGGTGGGAACGGAGTCTCGTGTCGCCCAGGCTGGAATGCAGTGGTGCGATCTTGGCTCACTGCAACCTTTGCCTCCTGGGTTCAAGTGATTCTCCAGCCTCAGTCTCCCAAATAGCTGGGATTACAGGCGCGAGCCACCACACCCAGCTAAATTTTGTATTTTTTAGTAGAGACAGGGTTTTGCCATGTTGGCCAGGCTGGTCTTGAACTCCTGACCTCAGGTGATCCACTGGCCTCAGCCTCCCAAAGTGCTGAGATTACAGGCATGAGCCACTGCACACAGCCGGTTGTGCCCATTTTTAAAAAGTTCATTCCAAGATATTCCATGTTTTTTCTAGCCATTGCAAATGGGGCATTTTCTCCCATTGTTTTTCTAAATGATTATTCTTGGTGTTTCTAAAATCTAATAATTTTTTAATATTAATTTCTTCTTTATTTCTAATGGTTGGACTCTTTTTTCTTACCTAACTACCTTGGCTAATCTTTTAAAAACTCTTAAGTCATATGGTGCTAACTGGCATCCCATCATTTCCCCAATTAAACAGCAGTGTTTCTAATGTTTAAGCATGAAGCATATTAATCATGACTTGGCATTTGTAAATGGTGTTACAAACATTTACTTTATTTTATATACAGAATTTTTATCAGGAATTATGACTGAATTTTACTAAATGCTGGAAACTTATTTGAGGTAATCAAATTTTTCTACTTTGTCTATTAATATGGTAAATTACATTACTAGGTTTCCTAAATTTGAGCAACACTAGCATTTATTGGGTAAACTCCATTTGTATATAGTGGATAATTCAAATTTATGATTAAATTTTCTTTTCAAATATTTTATTTAGGAATTTGGTGTCAAATAGATGTCAGTGACATTGGAATGTGGTTTTAATCCCCAAAATTGTACTGTGTATAATTTTCAGGCGTACATAAAAGTTGATGAAATAACACAATTAACTACTGTACATTTTTTCAGTTAGATTCAATAATTACTTATATTTTGCTACATTGGTTCATTATCCCTATCACTCTATCTCTATCTATCTATCTATCTATCTATCTATCTATCTATCTATCTATCTATCTATCTTCCTTCTATGTATCTATGTATCTATCTATCTTATTCCTCCATCCAACTAGCTAGCTGAGCCTTGTTAATTTGCAGACATCACAACACTTACTTCTAAATAGTAATACTTTAGCATGACTCTCCTAAAAATAAAGATCTTCTTTATAACATCATCTCACTAGTAATGCCTAAAAGATTATAATTTCTAAATATTTTCTAATATCCAATCTATGTTAAAATTTCTCCTTTTGTAGTTGTTTTTCCCCTTAATCTGGTCAAGGCTCACTCATTGCATGAGTTTTTCTATCTCTTTAGTCTCTTTTATTTCATGCACTTATTTTTTCATGGTATTGACCTCTTAAAGAGTTCATTCCAGTTGTATTGTAGCATGTCCCATATTCTGGATTTGTCTGATCATTTTCCATTTAATTTGTTGATCTCCCTCACATAATTCCTGTGAATTGATCAGTAAGATCTGTGGTTTAATTAGAATTAGATTGAACATTTGTGACAGCAGCACATCAAAAGTGATGTGTGATTTATGTTGCATCATATCAGGAAGATCATGGTGTCAGTTTGACTCAGTATTACTTGCACAGGTGGTGAACTACACATACTCTGTTGTATAGATCCATGTTTCCCTGTAAGAAATCTGCAGGGTGATACCTTGACAAGGTGTAAATATTCTGTCTTGCAACAATCTTTCATACCATGGCTTTAGTGTACATTGATGATCCTTGCCTGAAATAGTATTTAACATGGAGAGTTGCAAACGGTTATTTTTTAATTCTGTCATTCCTTCTTCACTCATTCTTCTGTTTTTTAAAAAAAGGTTTCTGTTTTTTAATTTCTCACTCTGTATTCAGAGATTTTTGTTTATTTAATATTTTATATATTATTGACAATATTCTTTTTAGGTTTCAAATTGTCCAAAATGTAGCCAGTGGGAACACTTTAAACTGTCTTCTTTTGTCATAATTCCATTGAATTTTAGACATTGCCTTGGTTTCTAGAGCAACAGGTGTTCCAAGCCCACCTTGAATTTTCCCTACTCCAGACCTGGCATTACCTGGTTTTTCATGGGAGACTTGGTTATTTTCAGTGGGCTTTGTGTGTGTGTGTGTGTGTGTGTGTGCGCGTGCACGCGTATGTCTGTGTTGGGGTACACCTTCAACACTCAGCCAAAGTAATTGACAATTTTGTTCTAGCCTTTACTTCCTGCTTCCTCAGAGTCTGTAGGTTAGCCATAGATGATAGCTTAGGAGCTTCTCAGGTCGTTTCTGGGCATGCACAAAGCTCTGGCATATGCAGAGCCTCATGTGGACATGCGGTCTTCTAGATTTTCAGGAATATGTTGGAGTTTTTCAAGGTCACCTGTGGACATCTCATTCCCAGCTTTTTGGTTAGCTTATTGTTTTCCCCAATTGTTATTCACCACTTCATGCAGCCTCAATGTTAAACAAGTATCTCTGATTGTTTTGGACAAATGCCTCCTGGGGAAAAGCTGTTTACACTGGGCAAACTCCTAGTTAGATAAACCAAAGACAGCTTTGTGAGTGAAGTCTTCCAGGGAACCACTACACAGGTCAAATAATAATTGGGAATTGGGCATTGAAGGAGCTCCAAACCCATTTTACCCCTGCAGAGTCTGCCAGGCTGCTGGTTTGCACTGTGATTACGGGCTGTTGTTTTCAAGGTTACCATGGAGGTGGAGAATGGGGGAGATGAGAATAGGCAGCTTAGCATGCCACAGAACTCACAGTTCTTACTGAGCACTTTCCTTTAATAATTACTGCTCAGACTGTTGCAAGCGTTTGGTTAATTTCCAGAGTTTTAAAAATGTTGGTTCTGACTATTTTTGCTGGTGTTTTTATTGATTTTATGGAGGAGAGGATTTTTCAGAAGTCTTTATCACTTTTGCTTGTTTGTTTAAATTAGTCTCTACAAAAAATTCAAAAATTAGCCAGGCATGCTGGCACACAACTGTAGCCCCAGCTACTCAGGAGGCTGAGTTGGGAGGATCACTTGAGCCCAAGAGGTGGAGGCTGCAGTGAGCCTAGATCAGGCCACTGCACTCCAGCCTGGGTGACAGAGTGAGACCTTGTCTCAAAAAACAAAAACAAAACAAAAGAAAAACAACAAAACATGATGAATGCATTAATATTTTCTTTACTTACCAGTTTTCAAAACGATGAGCTGGTTGCTAGCATCCTTAAAATGACTGATGTTGTAGTATGCGTCATTTCCTTTCCTTTTTTTTTTCTGAGGCAAGCTCTCACTGTGTTACCCAGACTGGAGTGCAATGGGTTGATCATAGCTCCCTGCAGCCTCAACCTCCTGGGCTCAAGTAATCCTCCAACCCTAGACTCTCAAGTAGCTGGGATTACAGGCACACACCACCATACCCACGTTTAAAAAATTATACAAGTTTTTGGTAGTGACCAGGTTTCTCTATGTTGCCCAGGCTGGTCTCGAACTCCTGGGCTCAAGCCATCCTCCCGCCTTGGCCTCGCAAACTCTAAGACTATAGATGTGAGCCACTGCGCTTGGCCCTCTCTCTTTTTTTAAAAAAAGCTAAATAATATTCCATTGTAGGTATATAGCAAAAAACATCTGAGAACCACGATTTCCAGTAGGTAATTGTGTAGGCCAAGGATCACGAAATTTTTCTGTGAAAGGCCAGATACCACAGTAAATATTTTAGGTTTATTGAGCTGTATGGTCTTCATTACCATGACTCCATTCTGCCTTTGTAGAGCAAAAACAGCCTTATCCGTTCATCCATGGATAGATACTTGGGTCGTTTCTTCCTTTCGGCTATTGGGAATAATGCTGCTGTGATCGTGAATGTACCAGTATCTGTTTGTGTCCCTGCTTTCAATTCTTTTGGGTATATTCCCAGAGGTGGAATTGCTGGATCATATGGTAATTCTATGTTTAGTATCTTGAGGACTTGCTGTACTATTTTCCGTGGTAAGTTGTACCATTTAACATTTTCACCACCAGCTCACAAGGGTTCTTTTCTCCACATCCTCACCATTCTGCTTGTTTTGTTATTATTTTTTTTTGTATAATTCTCATCCTAATGGGTGTAAAGGGGTACCTGATTGTGGTTTTAATTTTCAATTCTCTAATAATTATTGGTATTGAGCATTTTCATGTGTGCTTATTGGCCATTTGTATAGCTGTTTTGGAGAAATCCGAGTCCTTTTGTCCTTTTTATTGAATGGGTTGTTTTTGTTGTTGTTGAGTTATAAGCATTCTTTATATATTCTAGATAATAACCCCTTTCTAAGATGTGATTTGCAAATGTTTTCCCCCATTCTGTGGGTTTCCTCTTCACTTTATTCATAGTGTCCTTTTGTGCACAAAGGTTTAATTTTGATTTGGTCAAATTTAGTCGTTTTTCATGTGTTTCCTGTGCTTTTAGTGTTTCCTAAAAGCACAGGAAATCTCTGTATTCAGAGATTTTTGTTTATTTAATATTTTATATATTATTGACAATATTCTTTTTAGGTTTCCTAAAAAGAATATTGTGCTTTTCTGTCATATGTGCTTTTAGTGTCATATCCAAGATACCACTGCCCTATTTTTTAACCTTCCTTTTTTAAATCTTCAATGTATATATTGGCAGACTTTCCACATCAGGTCATATAGCTTCTTATCATTACTTTTATCAGTTGAGTATTTATCAGTTGAGTATCATGTAGAGTATTCCTTAGTATGGATGTTCTTGTTTATGTAATCTTTCCCATATTGATGGATATTTAGGTATGGTTCAGTCTTTCCTTTTACATGTATACATGTTAAAAACAAACAAAAAATCTGGAATGGACATTCATCAAAGTGTTAGAAGTGATTATCTCTGGGCAGTAGGATTAGAAAAAGCTTTATTTTGTATTTTTGTTTATCTGCATTTTCTTTTTTTATTATTATTATACTTTAAGTTCTAGGGTACATGTGCACAACGTGCAGGTTTGTTACATATGTATACATGTGCCAGGTTGGTGTGCTGCACCCATTAACTCGTCATTTGCATTAGGTATATCTCCTAATGCTATCCCTCCCCCCTCTGCCACCCCACAATAGGCCCCGGTGTGTGAGGTTCCCCTTCCTGTGTCCAAATGATCTCATTGTTCAATTCCCACCTGTGAGTGAGAACATGCGGTGTTTGATTTTCTGTTCTTGTGATAGTTTGCTGAGAATGATGGTTTCCAGCTGCATCCATGTCCCTACAAACAACACGAACTCATCCTTTTTTATGGCTGCATAGTATTCCATGGTGTGTATGTGCCACATTTTCTTAATCGAGTCTGTCACTGACGGACATTTGGGTTGATTCCAAGTCTTTGCTATTGTGATTGTGCCACAATAAACATACATGTGCATGTGTCTTTATAGCAGCATGATTTATAATCCTTTGGGTATATATCCAGTAATGAGATGGCTGGGTCAAATGGTATTTCTTGTTCTAGATCCTTGAGGAATCACCACACTGTTTTCCACAATGGTTGAACCACTTTACAGTCCTGCCAACAGTGTAAAAGTGTTCCTATTTGTCCACATCATCTCCAGCACCTGTTGTTTCCTGATTTTTTAATGATTGCCATTCTCACTGGTGTGAGATGGTATCTCATTGTGGTTTTGATTTGCATTTCTCTGATGGCGAGTGATGATGAGCATTTTTTCATGTGTCTGTTGGCTGTATGAATGTCTTCTTTTGAGAAGTATCTGTTCATATTCTTTGCCCACTTTTGGATGGGGTTGTTTGTTTTTTTCTTGTAAATTTGTTTGAGTTCTTTGTAGGTTCTAGATATTAGCCCTTTGTCAGATAAGTAGATTGCAAGAATTTTCTCCCATTCTGTAGGTTGCCTGTTCACTCTGGTGGTAGTTTCTTTTGCTGTGCAGAAGCTCTTTAGTTTAATTAGATCCCATTTGTCAATTTTGGTTTTTGTTGCCGTTGCTATTGGTGGTGTTTTAGATATGAAGTCCTTGCCCATGCCTATGTCCTGAATGGTATTACCTAGGTTTTCTTCCAGGGTTTTTATGGTTTTAAATCTAATATTTAAGTCTCTAATCCATCTTGAATTAATTATTCTATAAGGAGTAAGGAAAGGATCCAGTTTCAGCTTTCTACTTCTGGCTAGCCAATTTTCCCAGCACCATTTATTAAATGGGAATACTTTCCCCATTTCTTGTTTTTGTCAGGTTTGTCAAAGATCAGATGGTTGTAGATGTGTGGTATTATTTCTGAAGGCTCTGTTCTGTTCCATTGGTCTATATCTCTGTTTTGGTACCAGTACCATGCTGTTTTGGTTACTGTAGCTTTGTAGTATAGTTTGAAGTCAGGTAGTGTGATGCCCCCAGCTTTGTTCTTTTCGCTTAGGATTGTCTTGGCAATGCGGGGTCTTTTTTGGTTCCATATTAAAGCAGTTTTTTCCAATTCTGTGAAGAAAGTCATTGGTAACTTAATGGGGATGGCATTGAATCTATAAATTACCTTGGGCAGTATGGCCATTTTCACAACATTGATTCTTCCTATCCATGAGTATGGTATGTTCTTTCATTTGTTTGTGTCCTCTTTTATTTCACTGAGCAGTGGTTTGTAGTTCTCCTTGAAGAGGTCCTTTACATCCCTTGTAAGTTGGATTCCTAGGTATTTTATTCTCTTTGAAGCTATTGTGAGTGGGAGTTCATTCATGATTTAGCTCTCTGTTTGTCTGTTACCGGTGTATAAGAATGCTTGTGATTTTTGCACATTGATTTTGTATCCTGAGACTTTGCTGAAGTTGCTTATCAGCTTAAGGAGATTTTGGGCTGAGACAATGGGGTTTTCTAAATATACAATCATGTCATCTGCAAACAGGGACAATTTGACTTCTTCTTTTCCTAACGGAATACCCTTTATTTCTTTCTCTTGCCTGATTGCCCTAGTCAGAACTTCCAACACTATGTTGAATAGGAGTGGTGAGAGAGGGCATCCCTGTCTTGTGCCAGTTTTCAAAGAGAAAGCTTCCAGTTTTTGCCCATTCAGTATGATATTGGCTGTGGGTTTGTCATAAATAGCTCTTATTATTTTGAGATATGTTCCATCAATACCGAATTTATTGAGCATTTTTAGCAAGAAGGGCTGTTGAATTTTGTCAAAGGCCTTTTCTGCATCTATTGAGATAATCATGTGGTTTTTGTCTTTGGTTCTGTTTATATGCTGGATTATGTTTATTGATTTGCATATGTTGAACCAGCCTTGCATCCCAGGGATGAAGCCCACTTGATCATGGTGGATAAACTTTTTGATGTGCTGCTGGATTTGGTTTGCCAGTATTATTTTGAGGATTTTTGCATCGATATTCATCAGGGATATTGGTCTAAAATTCTCTTTTTTTTGTTGTGTCTCTGCCAGGTTTTGGTATCAGGATTATGTTGACTGCATAAAATGAGTTTGGGAGGATTCCCTCTTTTTCTGTTGTTTGGAATAGTTTCAGAAGGAATGGTGCCAGTTCCTCCTTGTACCTCTGGTAGAATTCGGCTGTGAATCCGTCTGGTCCTGGACTTTTTTTGGTTGGTAGCCTATTAATTATTGCCTCAATTTCGGGACCTACTATTGGCCTATTCAGGGATTCAACTTCTTCCTGGTTTAGTCTTGGGAGAGTATAAGTGTCCAGGAAATTATCCATTTCTTCTAGATTTTCTAGTTGATTTGCGTAGAGGTGTTTATAGTATTCTCTGATGGTAGTTTGTATTTCTGTGGGGTCGGTGGTGATATCCCCTTTATCACTTTTATATTGCGTCTATTTGATTCTTCTCTCTTTTCTTCTTTATTAGTCTTGCTAGTGGTCTATCAATTTTGTTGATCTTTTCAAAAATCCGGCTCCTGGATTCATTGGTTTTTTGGAGGGTTTTTTGTGTCTCTATCTCCTTCAGTTCTGCTCTGATCTTCGTTATTTCTTGCCTTCTGCTAGCTTTTGAATGTGTTTGCTCTTGCTTCTCTAGTTCTTTTAATTGTGATGTTAGGATGTTAATTTTAGATCTTTCCTGCTTTCTCTTGTGGACATTTAGTGCTATAAATTTCCTTCTACACACTGCTTTAAATGTGTCCCAGAGATTCTGGTATGTTGTATCTTCGTTCTCATTGGTTTCAAAGAACATCTTAATTTCTGCCTTCATTTCATTATGTACCCAGTAGTCATTCAGGAGCAGGTTGTTCAGTTTCCATGTAGTTGAGTGGTTTTGACTGAGTTTCTTAGTCCTGAGTTCTAGTTTGATTGCACTGTGGTCTGAGACACAGTTTGTTATAATTTCTGTTCTTGTACATTTGCTGAGGAGTGCTTTACTTCCAACTATGTGGTCAATTTTGGAATAAGTGCAATGTGGTGCTGAGAAGAATGTATATTCTGTTGATTTGGGGTGGAGAGTTCTATAGATGTCTATTAGGTCCGCTTGGTGCAGAGTTGAGTTCAATTCCTGGATATCCTTATTAATTTTCTGTATCGTTGATCTATCTAATGTTGATGGTGGGGTGTTAAAGTCTCCCATTATTATTGTATGGGAGTCTAAGTCTCTTTGTAAGTCTCTAAGGACTTGCTTTATGAATCTGGGTGCTCCTGTATTGGGTGCATATATATTTAGGATAGTTAATTTTTCCCGATGAATTGATCCCTTTACCATTATGTAATGGCCTTCTTTGTCTCTTTTGATCTTTGATGGTTTAAAGTCTGTTTTATCAGAGACTTGAATTGCAACCCCTGCTTTTTTTTGTTTTCCATTTGCTTGGTAGATCTTCCTCCATCCCTTTATTTTGAGCCTATGTATGTCTCTGCATGTGAGATGGGTCTCCTGAATACAGCAAACTGATGGATCTTGACTCTTTATCCAATTTTCCAGTCTGTGTCTTTTAATTGGACCATTTGATCCATTTACATTTAAGGTTAATATTGTTGTGTGTGAACTTGATGCTGTCATCATGGTATTTGCTGGTTATTTTGCTCATTAGTTGATGCAGTTTCTTCCTAGTATTGATGGATTTTGGTATGTTTTTGCTATGGCTGGTACCGATTGTTCCTTTCCATGTTTAGTGCTTTCTTCAGGATCTTTTGTAGGGCAGGCCCGGTGGTGACAAAATCTGTAAGCATTTGCTTGTCTGTTAAGGATTTTATTTCTCCTTCACTTATGAAACTTAGTTTGGCTGGATATGAAATTCTGGCTTGAAAATACTTTTCTTTAAGAGTGTTGAATATTGGCCCCCACTCTCTTCTGGCTTGTAGAGTTTCTGCCAAGAGATCTGCTGTTAGTCTGATGGGCTTCCCTTTGTGGGTGACCCGACCTTTCTCTGTGGCTGCCCTTAACATTTTTTCCTTCATTTCAACTTTGGTGAATCTGACAATTGTGTCTTAGAGTTGCTCTTCTCGAGGAGTATCTTTGTGGTGTTCCCTGTATTTCCTGAATTTGAATGTTGGCCTGCCTCACTAGGTTTCGGAAGTGCAGAGTGTTTTCCAACTTGGTTCCATTTTTCCCATCACTTTCAGGCACACCAATCGGACGTAGATTTGGTCTTTTCACATAATCCCATATTTCTTGGAGGCTTTGTTCATTTCTTTTTACTCTTTTTTCTCTACACTTCTCTTCTTGCTTCATTTCATTTATTTGATCTTCAATCACTGACAATCTTTCTTCCAGTTGATCGAGTCAGTTACTGAAGGTTTTGCATTTGTGATGTAGTTCTCATGTCATGGTTTTCATCTCTATCAATTCTTTTAAGGTCTTCTCTGCATTGATTATTCTAGTTATCCATTCATCCATTATTTTTTCAAGGTTTTTAGTTTCTTTGCGCTGGTTACATAGTTCCTCCTTTAGCTCTGAGAAGTGCGATTGACTGAAGCCTTCTTCTCTCAACTCGTCAAAATCATTCTCCATCCAGCTTTGTTCCATTGCTGGCGATGAGCTGTGTTCCTTTGGAGGGGGAGATGCGCTCTTATCTTTTGAGTTTCCAGCTTTTCTGCACTGCTTTTTCCCCATCTTTGTGGTTTTATCTGCCTTTGGTCTTTGATGATGGTGACGTACTGATGGGGTTTTGGTGTGGGTGTCCTTTCTGTTTGTTAGTTTTCCTTCTAACAGTCAGGACCCTCAGCTGCAAGTCTGTTGGAGTTTGCTTGATGTCCACTCCAGACCCTGTTTGCCTGAGTATCAGCAATGGAGACTGCAGAAGATAGAATATTGCTGAACAGTCTCGCTGCCGCCTTGCAGTTAGATCTCAGACTGCTGTCCTAGCAATGAGGGAGGCTCTGTGGGCATGGGACCCTCCCGGCCAGGTGTGGGATATGATCTCCCAGTGTGCTGTTTGCTAAGACCCTTGGTCAAGCGCAGTATTAGGGTGGGAGTTACCCGATTTTCCAGGTGTTGTGTGTCTTAATTTCCTTTGGCTAGGAAAAGGAATTCCCTTCCCCCTTGTGCTTCCCAGGTGAGGCGATGCCTCGCCCTGCTTCAGCTCTCGCTTGTCGGGCTGCACCTGCGGACCAGCACTGACTCTCTGACATGCCCCAATGAGATGAACCCGGTACCGCAGGTGAAAATGCAGAAATCACCCGTCTTCTGTGTCACTCATGCTGGTAGCTAGAGGCTGGAACTGTTCCTATTTGGCCATCTTGGGCGCCCCCCTCCCCCGCATTTTCTAATTTTTAATTATAAACAGGTATTTCTATTTAAAAAATCTTGCAAACTGGTCAATCAATATATTGAGATCCTTTGAGAGTTTATCCAAAAAAAATTGTTTTGCATAAGTTAGACAAAAACATATGCTTGAAGTAATTCATATCGTTGCTAATGTTCTAGTTTCATTTAGGAACAAACGATGATCAGATAGGGAACTAGTGGGATACAATATCAAATATGAGTTTAGATTATTATGTGAACACAAAAATTAAATTATCAGAACGTGTAGCAGTGTGAAAAAAGATCTGTGAGGACCAGGATTTCCAGTAGGTAATTGTTTAGGCCAAGGATCATGAAATTTTTCTGTGAGAAGTCAGATAGTACAGTAAATATTTTAGTGTTATTGAGCCATATGGTCTTATTACTACAACTCTATTCTACCTTGAAGAGCACAAACAGCCTTAAATGAATGAATGAAGAGGTGTGACTAGATTTGGCCTAGGGGCCACAGTGTGCAGACCCTCATCAAAGCACATGGATTGGGTCATGAGAGTAAAGGCAATTGAGGTAGTAGGCCGTGCATTTACTTTAAACGTTTCTTTAATGTTATTTAAGGATGTATTTAAATGAAATTATGTAATATTCATCTGCTTTACACATAGTTGGTGATTTCCAAAGATTTCCTTTTTTTTTTTTTCTTGAGACAGAGTCTTACTCTGTTGCCCAGGCTGGAGTCCAGTGGCATGTTCTCAGCTCACTGCAGACTCTGCTTCCTAGGTTCCAGCGAGTCTCCTGCGTCAGCCTGCCGCTTAGCTGGGACTACAGGCATGCGCCATCACGCGTGATTAATTTTTGTCTTTTCAGTAGAGATGGGGTTTCACCATGTTGGCCAGGCTGGTCTCAAACTCCTGACCTCAAGTGATCTGCCCGCCTCAGCGTCCCAAAGTGCTAGGATTGCAGAATTGAAATATAGTTAAGAATATTTTGCAGATGCCCCCAGTTTTGATTGACTTGGTCATTTTCATGGGCCTTTAGTGTACTGGTTTTATTGCAGTTGTGTTCTGTTCTTTCCCAGGAGAAGAAAATGTAATAGCTGTTCCTTTGGGGAGTCGAAGTGTGAGAATTACAGTGAAAGGACCTGCCCACCTCTGTAAGTAGAATTTAATCTTCACATTTTTTAATATCCTGAAAGTTTAGTTAGCCAAAAAACAAAAACAAGACAAAACAAAACAAAAAAACCCGCAAACCAAACCTACAAGCAAAAGAAACTTTCTCTAAGTTAATGGGTAATGTTACCAAACTTGTGTCCACCTGCTTGGCATAGCAAAGCTAAACACTGACATTAGGATTTGCAGCCAGAGACAGTGAGGTATTTATTGCAGAGCACCAAGCAAGGAGAATCAAACAGCTCATGCTTAAGACCTGAACTCCCTGATGTCTTACATGTTAGGATTTTTAAAGACAGGGAGATAGACATTACAGGCAAAGTCACAAATTAATACATGGAGGCTATGTACTGGTTTGACCTGAAAGGGTGGAATATCTTGAAGTGGGGGCTTACAGACCATAGGTAGATTCAAATATTTTCTGATTTGCAATTGGTTAAGAAAGGGAAGTTTTGCCTAAGACTTGGAGTTAGCAGAAAAGAATGTTAGATCTGGCCCTTGGGCGTGATCTCCTTCGGATGCCTCAGGAAGAAGTGTAGGACAAAGAAAGGCAGTCAGTGTTCAGCCTCAGTTCCCTCTTAACGGAGGTCTGTGTGCCAGTGGATCCATTTGGTGGGGATCTAGATTTCCTGAAAAACTACTCAGGGACATATGTTAAAATGTTATCATTAGTTTCTATAGGGAACCATACATCCTGTGACTCCAACTTTTTTTGGCTATTGTTGTAATCCACCATTACTTTCTTGCTTGTGAAGCTGCTCATTTACTTCTCAAGGCTAGCTAGGTGCCTGGAATTTCTCTTGAAGAAATTCAAGATTTTCCTTTATTTCCATTCTTGGGGGTGGTAGTACCCTGTTGAATACCCCCAACTATTCTGTAGTGGGCAAAATAATCTATATAACCAGGGAAATTATCTGTATTGTACCCTGAATTTTTCTGTTCTCTTACCCCAATGGGAAATTTACTTGTTTAAGATTAATCCCCTCATGGGAAAATAAAAACCAAATTATATATCAGATAAACTATTTTGTATAGGATGGTTGGGTGTGGTGGCTCACGCCTGTAATACCAGCTCTTTGGGAGGCTGTGGCAGGAGGATCACTTGAGTCAGGAGTTTGAGACAAGCCTGGACAGAACAGAAAGACCCCATCTCTACAAAAAATTTAAAAAAAAATTAACTAGGCATAGTGGTGCATGCCTGTAGTCCAAATTACTCAAGAGACTGAGGTAGTCCAAGGAGTAGCCTGGCTACTACAGGCATGTAGTCTAAGCTACTCCTTGAGCCTAAGAGTTCAAGGTTGCAGTGAGCTCTGATTGCACCACTGCAATCTGCCACTCCAGCCTGAGTGACACAGCAAGACCATGTCTCTAAAATAATAATAATATATGGAGAGTAAAGTAAGATTTGGGAATGTTCTGGAGATTTCAGCAAAGTGGTACAAAAAAATAAAACAAAACAAAATTTAAAATACAAAACCTTATCTGTGAATATGGCTGATCAGATCAAGCCTTGCTACTAGCACTTCACAGCTTCCCGTCTAGGGGTTCCTGAAGGCCGACACTGGCTTCCCAGAATATTGTGAGTTTGAAGTAATAAATAGATGATGGTGATGGCTTCACTCTGTGAATACACTGAAACCATTAAATTATGCATTTTAAAAGGGCAAAGTTTATGGCATGCAAATTATACGTAGAAAAGATGTTAAAAAACAAAAAAAACGCAGTGAATGGTCTTGATAGTCTCATGATATTAAAGGCCATTCCCCAAAATTCAGCTCCAAATATAGTTTTATAAATTGTAAAAACAGAATAAGGAAACAGTAAACAGAATAAGTAAAGGTGAACACTTTGAGACAAAACTTCGTTTATGTGTGTATGTTCTGGCATATTCAACATAACTTTATATTCAAGACTGGCACTCTTCCAAGAACAGGGCTCAAAAATGTTCCCATTTCTTCAAGAGTGACAAGTCTGTTGCTTGGACTATTTCCCTCTCTGAACAATCTCACAACTGGCAGTAGAAGTATTTCTGAAAGTTATCCTTCTTTGCTGATGAATAGAACTGGCTTCATTTACTAAGCACTTAGTTAACATTTCTGAATATCTAAATATAGAAGTCGTTTTATTTTCTGGATTTATGGAACTTTTTTCTTAATTTTTATTTGTAAAAGAGATAATTTCTGAAATGAAGCTTATTTTGCAGTAATAAGTCATTCTTTTAACATCCACATTAACTATAACTATCCAAAAGACTGCATTACTAAGAACCGAAAATAGCCAGCAACATTAATGTCAGTCTCCTTGCTGTGGAGTGGATTTTAATTACAGAATATCCATCTTATATACTGCCTAGAGGTGTTTGTTTAGATCCTGAATTTCCAGTTCTGTCCCAAGCCTTGCCACAGCATTATGGGGAGCACACAGCCCCAAATTTTCCAGGGGTGCATCCCTTAAAAAATGGAAGCAATAAGCAGATCTCTGCAAAACAGATTTTATTGCAGCAAAACTTCAGCATTAAATGTGTTTGACTAGCAATAAACTTAAGAAGTCAAGAGGTCATAAACCAAAAACCTCCAATTCAATTGGAAAAATATTTTCCCTTTAAGCCCTATCTGATGACCATATATAGAGATGTATAAATAAACATGGGTACTGTACGTAATGACCAATCAGAGGAAATTGACATAAATGAAATTAGCACATACAAATACAGCTCTACTGTACATATAAGTTTGATGTATTTAGAACTATGTTAGCCATGCTAAACACTCATTCCACATTTACCTAACAGTACTTTCATGGCCTTTAAAATTTAGGGAGACCTCTTGGGGATGGTTACCATGACCCTGCCTTTTTTGAAAGAAGCCTGAACTAATACTTCTCAATGCAAACCCTTCAACTAGAAGCAGTTAGAAGCATCTGTCATTTTTCTAGGCATAATTTCTTTTACAAATAGCTAGTAATGGATTAAAATATTTAAAGGCATCACTAGAGACCTGAGTTGTGAAGATTTGGGGATAAAAGAAAGTTATGATTTCTAATTTTTACTCTTTTTGAGACTACCTATCATGTCTTCCCCAACACTTCCCTCCCTCCCTTCAATATTAAGTCTGGAGAGGAGAAAGAAGTTCGGCTGTGGGCAGCAGGAAAGAAGGCTCACATTCTCTTCCCTTAATACTGGTGGGGATGTTTATAGGCTTCCTGGGGTCTCCCACACACTAACCACCTTGCTGCAGAAACCACAGAGGGTCAGTGAAACCTCTGAGAACTGAAGGGCTTCCACATGCAGCTCTCAATAGCCATGAATCACACTTTGTCACAACATGGGGCTGCAGTAAATATGGGGAAATGGTGGAAATTAATAAAAACTTAAAGGTATCCATAAGTCATCATCTGAATTGTTGATTGAAACACCACAAACTCCTTTATTTATCATTTATTTTTAAGAGGCACCAGCACAGAGGAGAAGCAAGTTTGCCACCAATAAAAATGACAACTTTTAAAGAACTGCATTGGCCTCCACCTTGCTGTGGATTTGGCACAACGGCTTTGTTAATCCAGATTATCACAATTGTTTGTGTCCATAAACTCTACCTTCACCGAATCACTTCACCAGTCTTTCTTCACTCACCTTTGATTCTGCTTACCCATTTACACAATCGAGGTCAAAATACCTGCTTTCTGCCTCCTAGAAAGGCAACCAGTGTTTGTGCTTTAGAGAACTGGAAGCCTTTTGAAATACTCAAATTAAAAATATTTTACAATAAGCGTACCATTTAGTGGAGAAGCACAGTGGTTTGGGTAATTAACGTGAACTTGAACATTGTTTTTGCTACTTGTGTTTTTATATCCGTGTCACTGAGACTCTTAGACACTGTTAAAATAGTGGCTAGATTCTGTATTAAAAACCAAATATCAAAACCAAGTTAACAAAAATGCTGGCCTTTGGTTTAGGGAATAGATATCATAGCAACTGGTCATCCCTTCCTCCCAGATCACCTTACCAGATTTTTACACCCCCTGCCCCAACTCTGCACCCTGATCTGCAACTTGGAACACTATGGTCCAGAAGGTTAGCACAATGGTAAAACAATTACTACCCCAACACAGCCACGGAATCCATTGCACGCTGCTTGAATTTAATCAAGTCATTTCAGGCTAAATCAGTGTCTAGAAACTTGTATTTTGCATGCTTCTGTGAGGATGCATTATGTCCAACTTTATTTTGCGTCTTGATATTGCCTTAATGTTCATCTTTTTTTTTTTTTTTCCTCATTGACTTTAGAGACATCCATTGTAGGGCCCACTTACTATCTCCAGTTCCCCGTTTCATTTTTACTGACAACTCACTTTATAACACTCAGTTTTATATCTTCATTGGAACTAGAAAATGAATTTAATCTCACACTTTCCAAAAATCTATTGCGGTCATGGAGATCAGGGCCAAAGTGGTTGGGGTTTTGTGTGCCTGAAAGTAGCCAGCATTATTCTTTGACCGCTAATGACTCCTCCAGATCATGTAGCTCATGTCCAGCCTTTGAATTTTCCCAGAAAAGTTCCCAGCCTGCCTGTCAGGGATAATCAGGGATGTCTCCTAATGCCTGTTATGCAGTCTGTCCAGGGCACTTGAATTCCTACAGCTGCTCCAGTGACAGAGAAAAATCCAGCAAATGAAAACAACCAAAGCCCAGCAGCCCATGGATGGAAGCTCCCAGACTTCCATCTGGGATGCCAGACTATTTTGTCACATTTTAGCAGCTTTCCATTTTTGACACTCAGTGGAATTTTGGTTCCTTTGTGTTCTTTGTTTGAAATTGTTAAAGACTGGTATGATATCATTGAATCAAGTGTGGGTTTTAAAATAGAGTTGGACCTGGGAGATTGACTGCTCTGACTCCTCATTTTAGATATGAGGCAATGAAAACCCAAGGCAGAAAGCTAGAGAAAAATACGGGGCCAGAAATGCAGGTGCCCCAGAATCTAGCTGTATATACATTTTTTATTGCCTCTCTCAACATGAAACCAGATCTACTAAGTATGGTGACACTTAGAAAATAAAAGAAAGAAAAGAAAGAGGGAAGAAAGACAAATTTAAAAGAAAGAAAAGAAAGAGGGAGGAGAGACAAATTTAAATAAAGTAGAAATGCTTTTTTGTTTAAACTGTGATAAGCAAACATTTTTTTCTGTAGGAAATCTTAAAAGCACTTTTGTTCATGTGAAAGCAAATTTGAAAAAAGGGGTTTCATGCACAAGGGACATCTTTGTGGCAATGGCATGGTTATGTATTTTGATTGTGATGGTGTGTGATAAAATGACATTGAACTATATGCACATATTGTACCAGTGTCAATTTCCTGGTTTTGATATTCGACTATACTTTTGTAGCATGTAAACATTAGACAAAAGGGAAGGAAGATTACAAAGGACCTCTCTATACTATTTTTGCAACTTCCTCTTAATCTAGAATTATTTCAAAATGAAAAGTTTTGTTTGATAAAAAGTAAATTTGAAATTTGCTGTGATTTTGTCTAAAAGAGTAGGCATAAGATCTTTTGACAAGTAATAAAATGAGTGAACATAGTTTTACTTTGAGTATTAGCTACATCATGAAAACATATAAAGAAAGAAAAGTTTTCTCTTTCCCCTTATGCTAGAAATGGCTTTAAAGAATTGAGTGGAACTATTAGGGCCTGCCACCCTTGTTAGCTCCTTTTTTATGGACAATTAAAAATCTTATGTATCTATTTCACCAATATCAATTAATGTTTGTAAACTGAGTGGCTATTTTGACATTGTTTTGATATCATATACTGACATTGTACTTGCTAAAGTGTCTTTTGTAATAAAATGCCTTTAAGATTGTTTCTTATTTGAATCATATATTTTAATTGTAGTTATTGAATCAAAAACACTTCAAGGAAGCAAAGGAGAACACAGCTTTAACAGCCCTGGCGTCTTTGTTGTAGAAAACACAACAGTGGAATTTCAGAGGGGCTCCGAGAGGCAAACCTTTAAGATTCCAGGACCTCTGATGGCTGATTTCATCTTCAAGGTAGGATGATCCTCTTCATAAAATTCATGTACCTGAATCCCAGAACATCTTGATTTTTAAAACAGTAAGTTTGTTTAGCAAGAGGTCATCAATGATTTTTTTTTTATACAGAGCATGTGTCATCAGTATTTCCAACTTGGCAGTTCATTCTTAAAAATTGTTCAGCACTCTTAAATTTCTGCTCCTAACCCTGACAGTTAAAAACAAACTTCAAGGGCTTGGATTATTTGCTTTCGGTTACCTTCTATTAGGCTGTGGTGGGCTCAAGTGATTGTGACACTTTTATGGGGGAATGATTGATTCTCTATTTATAATCTCTGGTTGCTTTGTTGGTTTGTTTGTTGATTTAAGAAACAGGGTCTCTCTGTGTTGCTCAGGCTGGTGCAGTGGCTATTCACAGCTGCAATCACAGCCTTGAACTCCCGGGCCCAAGTGATCCTTCTGCCTCAACCTCCCGAGCAGCTGTGTTCAGTTTTAGATAGAGTTTGGTGAAAACAGCCGATGGTTAAATACACCATATCCTAAACCAGTATTGTGCCACTGCATGTCTTCGCCTTGCAAAGGAGAGCAGAGACAACAGGGGGCTCATTCCTTACCCTTCTTTAAGATAGTTATCCTTAAGGGATCTTTATTTCAACCTTCAACCCTTAGAATATGCAGTCTTGCAGTGGGCTGATTGAAGATCAGGATTTGCTTCCCCAGATGTTCTATGACAGACACTTGTCACAAGTGTCTGTATCTTCAGAAGAACTCTTCTTCTCTGGAACCATGAGCCTATGTCCCCTTTCTGGATACTGCTGGGGCATCTTCCCTCATTCAGAGGACATGAAGTATAGTGGCCAATATATTTCCAAGGTGACACGGTTTGAAACTCTTCTGATAAATTTGAAAATGCCAGGAAATGAAAAAGATAGTTCAGTGTGTGGTTTTGTCCTATCCTGTTTCAGAAACCCATTCCAAAATGTAAATGGAAGCTAGAAAATAGCCCCAATTACCAGTTATATTTTTCTATATGAAAAAAACCCATTAACTTTAAAAAGCTGTCTATGTTCTACATATTAATTTGTCACGGAATGTTTCACTGAGACATCAGTTGTGTCAGCAGAGGAACATGCACGGAGGTAGATGAGAGTTGCTAACCCATCCCAATCCCTGAGATATAAATTCAGCCTGCGATGGGACTGGCCAAGTATTGGCCTGCACACTGTATTGTTTTGTTTCTGAAACTTTGGATTTTGAATAATCAACACTTAAAAATCGAGAGATTTTTACATCAAAAGATCAGGTTTTTTTTTTTTTTTTTTTTTCTTTCCCCCTGCTTCTCTGTAAAAATGGGAAGAGCTGACAACTAGCTTGCATTTTACAATAGCAATAATTGACTGTAACTGGAGAACAGCTGCCTTCCAGTCTCAGGTCTGCCGTGGTCCACACTACTGCGTATTGTGTCCCTAACACTAAAGGCATAAGTGGTTGGTTGCCATTCATCCTGATCTGGCATTTATATCATCTGCCTAGCTTACACAGACATTTATGTTTCTGACTTCTGTGTCATATCCTTAAAGCATTGACCCAATATTCTTCTTAGACAGTCATATTGTGAAAGGTTTTGGGGAAGCCATAATTACCTTTTTTGTAAAGTCTCTCTCTGGTCTATTGTTATAGCATAAATTCTGTGCTTTCCTTGTCCTCCTTAGGGCCTTCCTGTCTGATTCTCAAGTAGAAAATATACAACACGCACATACACACACACACACACACAGAGTTTTTGTTCTCTCTGTTTTTTATTTTTTATTTTTTATTTTTTTGAGATGGAGTCTTGCTCTGTCACCCAGGCTGGAGTGCAGTGGGGCGATCTCAGCTCACTGCAAGCTCTGCCTCCCGGGTTCACGCCATTCTCCTGCCTCAGCCTCCCAAGTAGCTGGGACTACAGGCGCCCGCCACCTTGCCCGGCTAATTTTTTGCATTTTTAGTAGAGACGGGGTTTCACCGTGTTAGCTGGGATGGTCTCCATCTCCTGACCTCGTGATCCGCCCACCTCGGCCTCCCAAAGTGCTGGGATTACAGGCTTGAGCCACCGCGCCCGGCATTTTATTCTCTTTTAATTACTACTCAGAGAATCTGTATTCTTCTTAAGTCAACTTGGAGGTCCCTGACTGAATAGGAGACAGTAACACAATGATGAAATGAGGAAAGCACCCACAAAGATTAGTATTTCAAGATATTGTTTGGTTACAGTATCAGCATCAGTAGATCTTAACAGTATACTGTTTATTGATACCATTTATAAAAACACACACATAAACTGCATATTTCTGTGTTTGTATGTACTCACACATATATGTATATGTGTGTGTGCATATTTTTAAAAATAATGTGGAAGGATACATTTCAAAATGGAAACACTGAAAACAACAGTGACTATTTTGGAGGGGATAACATTTTGTAATATCTAATTCTTAACATAATGTTTAAAAGGAAGAATGTGACTGGGCAGGCGTTGTGGCTCATGCCTGTAATCCCAGCCCTTAGGGAGGCAAAAGCGGGTGAATCACCTGAGGTCAGGAGTTCGAGACTAGCCTGTCCAACATGATGAAACCCTGTCTCTATTAAAAATACAAAAATAGCCGGGCATGGTGACACACACCTGTAATCCCAGCTACTCAGGGGGCTGAGGCAGGAGAATTACTTGAACCCAGGAGGCAGAGGTCGCAGTGAGCCAAGATCGCACCACTGCATTCCAGCCTGGGCAACACAGCAAGATTCCATCTCAAAAATAATAATAATAATAATAAGTAATAAAAAGCAAATGGAAGAATGAATTCACATACCGTGTGCATAATTAAAGATTACACCTTCTTGCCCAAATTATGTACTCATCTCTTAATAGAGTAAATTTTGAAAAGTGTGTTTGTGTGTGTGAGAGAGAGAGAGAGAGAGAGAGAGAGAGAGACGGCATGATCTCGGCTCACTGCAACCTCCTCCTGAGTAGCTGGGATTACAGGCATGCACCATTACACCTGGCTAAATTTTTTTTTTTTTTTTTGTATTTTTAGTAGGGGTGGGGTTTCTCCATGTTGTTCAGACTGGTCTCAAACTCCTGATCTCAAATGATCCACCCACCTTGGTCTTCCAAAGAGCTGGGATTACAGACGTGAGCCACCGTGCCCGGCCAATAGAGTACATTTTAACAGCATGTTCAGGGTACAGTGTCTGCATTCATATTCAGTCCTCTGTGTTCCTGTCTCTTGAGTTCTGGCTCTCTCAGATTTCATAAACAGTTCTGGACTTTGACTTCAACTCCTGGAAAGCTTTTGATCTCTCTAGACTGAAAAGGTGTTTTGAAAAATACATTTATCAAAGAGGGTGTTACAGACAACTGTCTGACTCATGCATAAATAGAGCCTCATTTTCATACCTACAGCAATTGTCTCTCATGGATGTGGTGTACTTAGTAGGGGAGAATGTGACAAAATTGGAGACACTCATGTTGAAGTAAGAGTGGCTCTGATGTTGTTTTTTTCCTGACTTGGGAGCTTGTCCAAATAATGTGGGTTTCTGGGAAGTATCCTTTTCCATCAGTTCCTTTTTTTTTGTTCCAAACATTGTAGTATTTCCCAGCCTATGTTGTTGCTAAGATAAGGAATTCTGCTTCCGTTCATCGCTTCCTGGCCCATCACACAATCAAGTCATGGCTGTACTTTGAGTGGGAGGTTAAAAGTGCCTGTGAGTTCACTGATGACAGTCAGCCCTGTGTCCCTGTGTTTCATTGTATCTCTTTCCATTCCAGTCAACCAACAAAAGCTAGTCTGTAACTGGAAGACCTGGCTTCAACCTGAGAGAGGATGAGGCAGTGAATACCAGTCCTGCATAATCAGTGCTAATTTAGCACAGCTGTGGGTGCGCTGCCCTAGGTTGAGGCACACGCTTTGCTACAGTTCATGTAGTAGACCTTATTTCATGGGCTTTTGATAACTATACTGTTGAACACTACTGTATTCTTACATAAAGAGTAAAATATGTAGACATCAATGGGACATTAGGTTGTCTTACACGTATTGTTGCTCAGATTTTGCAGCTTAGCATCTCACTGTACCAATGCGAAAAAAATTTCTTTTTTCTACTCTTTAAGAAGCTGTATTTTCATGGTTGGACCATTCTTGAAAATTGCACATTTCCTTCTTCCAGTGGATTTCTCATTATATATGCTTGTTTTCCTGAATAACCTGTTTCCCTTTTTTCTTTTTTTTAATTTGTGTGTAGCTACAGGGCCTCACTATATTGCCCAGTCTGGTCTTGAATTCGTGGCCTCCAGCAGTCCTCCTGCCTCAGCCTCCCAAATTGCTGGGATTACAGGTGTGAGCCACCGTGCCCAGCCCTCAATGACCTGCTTTTCATGGATGACCCTTGTCATAGCACTAAGGTATATTTTGCATTAGGGCCCTGCTTCTTCAGTATGTGCAGGTTGCCCCCAGGTAGCAGTAGTGAGTCTTGGCTAAGTACAGTAGTTGATGCCATGTGCTTCATGGATTGACAGCAAGATATACACTATTAATTCAGTGAGAATTTACTGAATATTTGCATCTATGAGTAGACGTTTGTGAATATCAATTTTAAGTATATTCCCATGAGGATATCTGAAAAAACAAAATTAAATGACTTTGATAAAGACATGTCTTTCCATGGTTAATTTTTAACTACTTTTGGTAGATTTTCTCATCTTTTAAGAAACATATATATCTTTGGGGAAGAAAAAAAAAGTTTCTCTTCTTGGGCTCTGAAATCTTCCTTTTTCAGCTAGTTGTCTTCTTAGGGATTCATTTTTTTCCCACTCTGATATTTTGTGTTTCTTCAGGAAAATGTTTTCTGATTGCTTTTCTACTAGTCCTCAGTTGTACAGTCTCCATCTTCAGTTTCCTCAGTTCTAGATATCTTTTATGCTGTCAACCCATGAGCTTCTTCTGTTTCTGGGGAGTTATGATAGCATATTTAACTTATCCGAGCACAAGAGGATTTGAAACTGCCTGTCTTGGTTCTCTGAAAGAACATGTTGGAGGCTTTCAATGCAGTGCAGATAGTGTCTACATTTATACATTCACAGGTGTTTCAAAACTCAGCAAGACACAGTTTTAGAGTCAGTGCCTGTATTAGTTTCACAACACTGTTACTGAGTACTCCGCAACTGAGTGGCCTAAACAACCAAATTTATTGTCCCACAGTTCTGAAGCCTGAAAGTCCAAAATCAGGGTGTTGGCAGGATCGGTTTCTTCTGAGGGCTGTGAAGGAGAAGCTGTCTTATGTCTGTCGCCTTAATTCTTCGAGTTCAGGAATCACCTTCCCTCTGTGCATGTCTGCCTCTGGGTGCAAATTTCTCAGTTTCTCCTATGCATTTTTTTTTTTTTTTTGAGACAGAGACTCACTATGTCACCCAGGCTGAAGTGCAGTAGCACAGTCTAGGCTCATTACAACCTCCACTTCCTGGGTTCAAGCCATTCTCTCACCTCAGCCTCCTGAGTACGCGCTCCACCACGCTGGACTAATTTTTGTATTTTTAGTAGAGACGGGGTTTCGCCATGTTGGCCAGGCTGGTCTTGAACTCCTAGGCCCAAGCTATCTGCCCACCTTGGCCTCCTAAAGTGCTGGAATTACAGGCATGAGCCACCAGACCTGGCCAGTCCAAACTTCCCGTTTTTATAAGGACACCACTCATACTAGATTAAGTCCTCCCAGTTACCTTACCTTAACTACATTGGCAAAGACCGTATTTCCAAATAAGATAGTATTCTGAGATACAGTGGGCTACGCTTTTGACATGTTGTTTTTGGGGCACACAATTCAACCCCTAACAGTGCCAGCAGAAAAGAAAATTTACCTGTTTCCTCATGCCTTTCAGTCATTGGGATTCTGTCTCATTGTAAGCATTTATCATTCATTCCAAAGGCAGAAACTTTTAGAATATTGCATATTTTTCTGTAATGTGGTCTGTTGAGGGAAATTTCTTGGTTAAAGCAATTCATACACCGCTTTAGTCATTACCAGAACTCACAGCTAAGATATGTGTAGAAATGTAGACATACTATGAATAGTTTTACATAAAAATCTATTTCATAAATTTTGGAAATTCTTTTGAAGTGGCCAAGTCAAGTAGTTGAATTTTAATTCATTTTTATACCATCGGTTTTGTTTGTTTGTTTTTGAGATAGATCTTGCTCCGCCACCCAGGCCAAGTACAGGCTGCAAGTAATCCTCTGGCCTCAGCCTCCAATTACCTGGGACTAGAGGCACACAACCCCACAGCCAACTAATTTTAATTTTTTTTTATAGAGACAGAGTCTCACTGTGTTACTCAGGCTGGCATTGAACTCCTGAGCTCAAGCAACCTTCCTGCCTCAGACTCCTAAAGAGCTGGGATTAGAGGTGTGAGCCACCATGCCTGACCACATACTTTTATTATAAAACTCATTTTCCTCATCAAACAGTGGTAATACACTTTTGCAGATGTTAATGTGCATTTCTCTTTTGCCATTCTCTGTACTTCACCATTTTCTTTTTCAGCAGAGCTGTTTGCCCTGTGGACTTGACAGCAGTGGTATGGCAGATGGTGATTAGCAGGAGTGCCAAGAGAAAGCATTCATGTTCATCTTTTCATTATTAAAGTAGGGTTATTATTATTTTTAGCTTAGTCTTTGGAAAGCCACGCTTAGTGGAGAGAGATGAAGATTTTCCAAATTGATTTAGTCCCCATAACATTTCCAGGGCCAAGCCTCGGGTCCTAATCCATAGCACATCTTCTATAACATGGAGAGGATGCTCCTTTCTCCAGTAAGGGTGTGCCTTGGTCCAGTGTCCTCAGGAGGACGTGCACCGCAGGGCATGTCCAGCCAGGATGTGGAAAGCCTGGATCTCCTGGCGCCAGGATGAAGGAAGCAGGCAGCAAAATGTGTTTCATGATGGTGGTCGCTCTCTAGGGCAGGGAGGCTTTCAAGGAAAGCCAAAAGCAGAAAAGGAGCTTTTGCTCCCTCCCCAGGCAGAGCTTCCAGAGGAAAGCACCTCATGGGGATTCCACCTCCATCAGCAACAACCCAGAGAAGCCACATGAGAGTGAAAGTGGAATTAGTGCCATGAAACATTTAGTCACAGGCTGAGTCTGAGTTTAGCTCCCCGTAGTCTCCTTCAGTTCCTGAGTGGTAATGGAAGACATCTAGAAAATTTAATGTACTCTTGGCTGGCCAGGGGGTGACATGGTGGTGGCAAAATGACAATTTAGCAGAGAGGTGTGGGTAGAGAGACTATGGGTCCTATTTTGTTCAGAAAAGGTCCAGTTTGTGCTTGTTACCCCAACTTAATTGTTAGTGGCTCCTCTTTTCACTCTCAGAAGCATCCTGGCATGAACAATAAATCCGATGGTCTCCCTAGGTGCAGAGCTCTAAGGCAGCCAAGGATTGGATAGGGGTCCCAGCCACACCACTGAGAACGTGCAGCAAGATGAGAATGGCAGTGTCGAGGGACTAGGGGAAAGATAGTGTGCCCACTGGCAGCATTTAGGGCCCATTGAGGATTTGAGTAAGCTGTTGTATATTTGCCCCACACTGAAAGTAAAAGGCACTGGTCCGGGTGTCACATGTGGACAAGACGATGTGATCTCTGGAAACCCAGTAGGCCTTTTTCTTTCTTGCGGACTTTCTCAGCAAGGAAACCCCAGAAACTCCATGGTAGACCTTTTATCACCTCTCATCGACAAGAATTGGGTCACGTGCCCACTCTATACCACCCACAACTGTGTTCATCTGGGTCCTCTAAGAATCAAATGCCAAGGCAGGATGAGCAGTACAAGAATTTATTCAGGAAATGCCTATAAGAAAAAAGTGGGAGAGAAAGCAGAATGATACTAGGAGAGCCGTCAGCCTGCACTGAAAATCTGACCATGAGTGAAGGAGAGAGGGAAGGAAGGAAGGTCAAATGCGAACATCTTAAATGCAGTAGGTTCTAGGACAATTCAGCAAAGCTAGAGAGGAGACCCTGAGCCAATGTCATTCATCATAGGACTCTAGTGTCTCCCAGGAATAGCTCTGCCTTCAGTATCCCTGCTGTGCTTAGTCACTGGCTAGGAGCATCCCATGGGAAGCTTGACCCAGAACTGGGGCTGTTGGCCAGTGACACTCTTTGCAGTTGTGTATCTGAGTGGAACACTCATAGGTCCTGCCACTAGCAAGGTAAATGTGACCACGGTGATTCACTTAGAACAATCAGGATGTGCAGTGGCTCATGCCTGTAATCCCAGCACTTTGGGAGGCTGAGGCAGGTGGATCACAAGATCAGGAGATTGAGACCATCCTGGCCAACATGGTGAAACCCCATCTCTACTAAAAATACAAAAATTAGCTGGGCGTGGTGGCAGGCACCTGTAATTCCAGCCACTTGGGAGGCTGAGGCAGGAGAATTGCTTGAACCTGGGAGGCAGAGGTTGCAGTGAGCCAAGATTGCAGCACCGCACTCCAGCTTGGTGACAGAGCAAGACTCCATCTCAAAAAAAAACAACAAACAAACAAAAAAAAAAACAATCAGGATGTATGTATGTATATGTAAGACACAGGAGGGAGGAATGAGCATGAACAAAATTGAGTGTCTGTAAAATGGAAAGGAGAAATGGATGTTGGTAGGCAATGAAATGTGTCTACTGCACTAAGGATTTCTCTTTCTGTAACACATCTGGCTTAATGCCTTTTATTTCTCTCTTTTATTTTTCTTTTCAGTGGTAATGGAGAAGACTTAGAAACCATTTATGTCTTTCTTAGGCTTATTATTTTAGCCAATTTTGAAATTTACATTTTTCTAGGGAAGTATCCAGTTCATCTCATTTTTCAAACTTAGCTCTTCAAATGTAATCATGATATTCCCTTATCGTTAAAAATAGTCTCCTCTTTACCTATAACTATGTCTCTTTCATTCCTAAACTCGTTTATTGGTTCCTTGTGTAATTGTTGTTTTGTTCAGACCATCCAAACATTGTCTCTGAGACATCTAACAAGTAAATTTTTGTTTTGTTCATTAACTCAGAGTTTTTTTTTTTACGTTTCTATTTATATAAATTTTTATTTATTCTTTTATTTTTATATGGGTTTATTTTGGTGTTGTATTTTCAGCTTCTAGAACTGAATTCTTAATTCATTCTATTTTCATTTTTTTCTCCATTAAATGTATTTAGGGCTATCAGTTTCTCTCTACAGAAGTTCTCAATTTTACTATAATGTAGTTTATCAGTCTTTAACTTTATTCTTAGTGCTATTTGTATCCTGGTTGAGAAATCTGCCTCATCCAGAATCATGAAGATATTCTTCTTTTTGTCATTGTTTGTGTGTGTGTTGTTTTTTTTGAGATGAGGTCTTGCTTTGTTGCCCAGGCTGAGGTTCGGTGGCACAATCGTGACTCACTGCAGCTTTGACCTCCTGGGCTCTGGTGATTCTCTCACCTCAGCTTTCCAAGTAGTTGGGACTACATGTGCACACCACCATGCCCGGCTATTTATTTATTTATTTATTCGAGACTCTCTCTGTCACCTAGACTGGAGTGCAGTGGCATGATCTCACCTCCCGGCAACATCCACCTCCTGGGTTCAAGGTATTCTCCTGCCTCAGCCTCCCGAGTAATTGGGATTACAGGTGTATGCTACCACACCTGGCAATTTTTTAGTAGAGACAGGGTTTCACCCTATTGGCCAGGCTGGTCTTGAACTCCTGACCTCAAGTGATCCACCCACCTCAGCCTCCCACACTGCTGGGATTACAGATGTGAGCCACAGCACCTGGCCAAATTAAAAAAAAAATTTTTTTTTTTGTAGTAACAGGATCCAGCTGTGTTGCCCAGGCTGGTCTCAAACTCATGAGCTCAAGTGATCCTTCTGCCTTGGGCTCCCAAAGTCCTGGGAATACAGGTGTGAGTCACCATGCCCAGCCCCTAAGATATTCTTCTATGTTTGCTTTTAGAAGTCTTATTATTTTTCCTTTCACACCAGAGGCTATAATTGCTCTAGAAATTGTTTTTGTATATATTGTGAGGTATAATAGAATCAATTTCTTTTCTATATGACTGTTTAATTGACCTGGAGTCATTAGGTGAATGATCCATTGCCTATTTCTCTGAAGTCTGATAACAACAATGTATTTATGGACCGTACTTTGTTTCATCAATCTGTTTGTTTATTTGTGCCAATACCATTGTGATATATCTACTGTAGCATTAAAATAAGTCTTGATATCTGGTAGTGTAAGTTTCTGCTATGTTCTTGCAGATTATCTTTGCTTTTCTTGACACTGCATTTTTCTATCATTGAAAATCAGCTTGTCTGTTTTTAAAAATCAACTGGATTTTGATTGGAATTGCATTGGATCCCTATGTCAATTTAAGGAAAATTGACACTTTCCAATACTAAGTCTTTCAATTCATAAATGTGGCATATCCATACATTTTTTGGTTCTTTTAAAATTTTCTCAATAATGTTCATAATTTTTACTGTATGTCTTTAATGTGTTTTATTAAATTTATTTTCAGGTGTTTGTTATTTTGATGTTATTATAAATGGTATTTTTTAAGTTTCTATTTGTTTCTGGGGTGTGGGAATACTGATTTTTGGGTATTGACATTATATTCTTACTATATTCATGTGTTAATACTTATAGTTTGTGAATTCTTTTGGATTGTATACATACACAATTGTGACATCTGCAAATAATGGAGATGGCAGCTGTCCTTGTTATGCATCTCACTTCAGGAGCAAAGTTCCCTATAATTCACCATTATATATAATGTTTACTATAAAATTTTTTATAGATATTTTATTTGGTGAAATAATTTTTTTCTTTTTCTAGTTTGCTTCGTTATGTACAAGCATAGAGCTGTATCAAATGCATTTTCTGCATCTTTAGAGATGATCACATGGTTTTCTCTTTTTTCCTTTTTAATGTAATAAGTGACATTGATTTTTCATATATTAAACCAACTGTATCTTCCTGTGATAAACCTACTTGTTCATTATTCTTTTTGATTAGAATTTATTGTTAGTTGCTGGGCGTGGTGGCTCACGCCTGTAATCCCAGTACTTTGGGAGGCTGGGAGAGGTGGATCACGAGGTCAGGAGACCAAGACCAGCCTGGCTAATGTGGTGAAACTCCATCTCTACTAAAATACAAAAAATTAGCCAGGCGTGGTGGCGGGTGCCTGTAGTCTCAGCTACTTGGGAGGCTGAGGCAGGAGAATCACTTGAACCTGAGAGGTGGAGGTTGCAGTGAGCCAAGAACATGCCACTGCACTCCAGCCTGGGTGACAGAGCGAGACTCCATGTCAAAAAAAAAAAAAAAAAAAGGGGGGGGGG
>NC_045439.1:93169690-93209942 GCF_002776525.5 Piliocolobus tephrosceles | reverse complement strand
GGGGGGGGGGGCGGAGCAAGAGGGCCCAATAGGAACAGCTCTAGTCTCCAGCTCCCAGCTCCAGCGACACAGAAGACAGGTGATTTCTGCATTTTCAACTGAGGTACTGAGTTCATCTCACTAGGGAGTGCCAGACAATCGGTGCTGGTCAGCTGCTGCAGCCCGACCAGCCAGAGCTGAAGCAGGGCGAGGCATGGCCTCACCTGGGAAATGCAAGGGGGAAGGGAATCCCTTTTCCTAGCCAGGGGAACTGAGACACACAGCACCTGGAAAATCGGGTAACTCTCACCCCAATACTGTGCTTTACCAATGGTCTTAGCAAACGGGCACACCAGGAGATTATATCCCACACCTGGCCTGGAGAGTCCCACGCCCACGGAGCCTCCCTCATTGCTAGCACAGCAGTCTGCGATCTAACTGCAAGGCAGCAGTGAGGCTGTGGGAGGGGCGCCCACCATTGCTGAGGCTTAAGTAGGTAAACAAAGCCGCTGGGAAGCTCCAACTGGGTGGAACCCACAGCAGCTCAAGGAGGCCTGCCTGTCTCTGTAGACTCCACCTCTGGGGACAGGGCACAGCTAAATAACAACAACAACAAAAAAGCAGCAGAAACCTCTGCAGACGCAAACGACTGTGTCTGACAGCTTTGAAGAGAGCAGTGGATCTCCCAACACGGAAGTTGAGATCTGAGAACGGACAGACTGCCTGCTCAAGTGGGTCCCTGACCCCTGAGTAGCCTAACTGGGAGACATCCCCCACTAGGGGCAGACCGACACCCCACACCTCACACGGTGGGGTACACCCCTGGGAGGAAGCTTCCAAAGCAAGAATTAAACAGGTACACTCGGTGTTCAGCAGTACTCTATCTTCTGCAGCCTCTGCTGCTGATACCCAGACAAACAGGATCTGGAGTGGACCTCAAACAATCTCCAACAGACCTACAGCTGAGGAAGGAAAACGAACAAACAGGAAGGATACCCACACCAAAACCCCATCAGTACATCACCATCATCAAAGACCAGAGGCAGATAAAACCACAAAGATGGGGAAAAAGCAGGACATAAAAGCTGGAAATTCAAAAACTAACAGCGCATCTCCCCCTCCAAAGGAACGCAGCTCATCACCAGCAACGGATCAAAGCTGGATGGAGAATGACTTTGACGAGATGAGAGAAGAAGGCCTCAGTTGATCAAAATTCTCAGAGCTAAAGGAGGAACTATGTAAGCAGCGCAAAGAAACTAAAAATCTTGAAAAAAAAGTGGAAGAATTGATAACTAGAATAATTAATGCAGAGAAGGCTATAAACAAACTGACAGAGATGAAAACTATGACACTAGAAATACGTGACAAATGCACAAGCTTCAGTAACCGACTCGATCAACTGGAAGAAAGAGTATCAGCGATTGAGGATCAAATGAATGAAATGAAGTGAGAAGAGAAATCTAAAGAAAAAAGAAGAAAAAGAAATGAACAAAGCCTTCAAGAAGTATGGGATTATGTAAAAAGACCAAATCTACGTCTGATTGGGGTGCCTGAAAGTGAGGGGGAAAATGGAACCAAGTTGGAAAACACTCTTCAGGATATCATCCAGGAGAACTTCCCCAACCTAGTAAGGCAGGCCAACATTCAAATTCAGGAAATACAGAGAACGCCACAAAGATACTCCTCGAGAAGAGCAACTCCAAGACACATAATTGTCAGATTCACCAAAGTTGAAATGAAGGAAAAAATGTTAAGGGCAGCCAGAGAGAAAGGTCGGGTTACACACAAAGGGAAGCCCATCAGACTAACAGCCGATCTCTCAGCAGAAATTCTACAAGCCAGAAGAGAGTGGCGGCCAATATTTAACGTTCTTAAAGAAAAGAATTTTCAACCCAGAATTTCATATCCAGCCAAACTAAGTTTCATAAGTGAAGGAGAAATAAAATCCTTTACAGATAAGCAAATGCTTAGAGATTTTGTCACCACCAGGCCTGCCTTATAAGAAACCCTGAAGGAAGCACTAAACATGGAAAGGAACAACAGGTCCCAGCCATTGCAAAAACATGCCAAAATGTAAAGACCATCGAGGCTAGGAAGAAACTGCGTCAACTAACGAGCAAATAACCAGTTAATATCATAATGACAGGATCAAGTTCACACGTAACAATATTAACTTTAAATGTAAATGGGCTAAATGGTCCAATTAAAAGACACAGACTGGCAAACTAGATAAAGAGTCAAGACCCATCAGTCTACTGTATTCAGGAGACCCATCTCACATGCAGAGACACACATAGGCTCAAAATAAAGGGATGGAGGAAGATCTACCAAGCAAATGGAAAACAAAAAAAAGCAGGGGTTGCAATCCTAGTCTCTGATAAAACAGACTTTAAACCATCAAAGATCAAAAGAGACAAAGAAAGCCATTACATAATGGTAAAGGGATCAGTTCAACAGGAAGAGCTAACTATCCTAAATATATATGCACCCAATACAGGAGCACCCAGATTCATAAAGCAAGTCCTTAGAGACTTACAAAGAGACTTAGACTCCCATACAATAATAATGGGAGACTTCAACACCCCACTGTCAACATTAGACGGATCAACGAGACAGAAACTTAACAAGGATATCCAGGAATTGAACTCATCTCTACAGCAAACAGACCTAATAGACATCTACAGAACTCTCCACCCCAAATCAACAGAATATACATTCTTCTCAGCACCACATTGCACTTATTCCAAAATTGACCACATAATTGGAAGTAAAGCACTCCTCAGCAAATGTACAAGAACAGAAATTATAACAAACTGTGTCTCAGACCACAGTGCAATCAAACTAGAACTCAGGACTAAGAAACTCAATCAAAACCACTCAACTACATGGAAACTGAACAACCTGCTCCTGAATGACTACTGGGTACATAATGAAATGAAGGCAGTAATAAAGATGTTCTTTGAAACCAATGAGAACAAAGATACAACATACCAGAATCTCTGGGACACATTTAAAGCAGTGTGTAGAGGGAAATTTATAGCACTAAATGCCCACAAGAGAAAGCTGGAATGATCTAAAGTTGACACTCTCATCACAATTAAAAGAACTAGAGAAGCAAGAGCAAACACATTCAAAAGCTAGCAGAAGGCAAGAAATAACGAAGATCAGAGCAGAACTGAAGGAGATAGAGACACAAAAAACCCTCCAAAAAACCAATGAATCCAGGAGCCGGATTTTTGAAAAGATCAACAAAATTGATAGACCACTAGCAAGACTAATAAAGAAGAAAAGAGAGAAGAATCAAATAGACGCAATATAAAAGTGATAAAGGGGATATCACCACCGACCCCACAGAAATACAAACTACCATCAGAGAATACTATAAACACCTCTACGCAAATCAACTAGAAAATCTAGAAGAAATGGATAATTTCCTGGACACTTACACTCTCCCAAGAATAAACCAGGAAGAAGCTGAATCCCTGAATAAACCAATAGCAGGCTCTGAAATTGAGGCAATAATTAATAGCCTACCAACCAAAAAAAGTCCAGGACCAGATGGATTCACAGCTGAATTCTGCCAGAATTACAAGGAGGAGCTGGTACCATTCCTTCTGAAACTATTCCAATCAGTAGAAAAGGAGGGAATCCTCCCTAACTCATTTTATGAGGCCAACGTCATCCTGATACCAAAGCCTGGCAGAGACACAACAAAAAAAGAGAATTTTAGACCAATCTCCCTGATGAACATTGATGCAAAAATCCTCAATAAAATACTGGCAAACTGGATCCAGCAGCACATCAAAAAGTTTATCCACCATGATCAAGTGGGCTTCATCCCTGGGATGCAAGGCTGGTTCAGCATTCGCAAATCAATAAACGTAATCCAGCATATAAACAGAACCAAAGACAAAAACCACATGATTATCTCAATAGATGCAGAAAAGGCCTTTGACAAAATTCAACAGCCCTTCTTGCTAAAAATGCTCAATAAATTCGGTGTTGATGGAACGTATCTCAAAATAATAAGAGCTATTTATGACAAACCCACAGACAATATCATACTGAATGGGCAAAAACTGGAAGCTTTCTCTTTGAAAACTGGCACAAGACAGGGATGCCCTCTCTCACCACTCCCATTCCACATAGTGTTGGAAGTTCTGGCTAGGGCAGTCAGGCAAGAGAAAGAAATAAAGGTTATTCAGTTAGGAAAAGAAGTAGTCAAAGTGTCCCTCTTTGCAGATGACATGATTGTCTATTTAGAAAACCCCCATTGTCTCAGCCCAAAATCTCCTTAAGCTGATAAGAAACTTCAGCAAAGTCTCAGGATACAAAAGCAGTGTACAAAAATCACAAGCATTCTTATACACCAGTAACAGACAAACAGAGAGCTAAATCATGAATGAACTTCCATTCACAATAGCTTCAAAGAGAATAAAATACTTAGGAATCCAACTTACAAGGGATGTAAAGGACCTCTTCAAGGAGAACTACAAACCACTGCTCAGTGAAATAAAAGAGGACACAAACAAATGGAAGAACATACCATGTTCATGGATACGAAGAATCAATATCGTGAAAATGGCCATACTGCCCAAGGTAATTTATAGATTCAATGCGATACCCATCAAGCTACCAATGACTTTCTTCACAGAATTGAAAAAAACTGCTTTAAAGTTCATATGGAACCAAAAAAGAGCCCGCATTGCCAAGACAATCCTAAGTCAAAGGAACAAAGCTGGAGGCATCACGCTATGTGACTTGAAACTATACTACAAGGCCAAAACAGCACGGTACTGGCACCAAAACAGAGATACAGACCAATGGAACAGAACAGAGTCCTCAGAAATAATACCACACATCTACAGCCATCTGATCTTTGACAAACCTGACAAAAACAAGAAATGGGGAAAGGATTTCCTATTTAATAATTGGTGCTGGGAAAATTGGCTAGCCATAAGTAGAAAGCTGAAACTGGATCCTTTCCTTACTCCTTATACGAAAATTAATTCAAGATGGATTAGAGACTTAGATGGTAGACCTAATACCATAAAAACCCTAGAAGAAAACCTAGGTAATACCATTCAGGACATAGGCATGAGCAAGGACTTCATGTGTAAAACACCAAAAGCAACGGCAACAAAAGCCAAAATGGACAAATGGGATCTAATTAAACTAAAGAGCTTCCGCACAGCAAAAGAAACTACCATCATAGTGAACAGGCAAACTACAGAATGGGAGAAAATTTTTGCAATCTACTCACCTGACAAAGGGCTAATATCCAGAACCTACAAAGAACTCAAACAAATTTACAAGAAAAAAACAAACAACCCCATCAAAAAGTGGGCAAAGGATATGAACAGACATTTCTCAAAAGAAGACATGCATACAGCCAACAGACACATGAAAAAATGCTCATTGTCACTGGCCGTCAGAGAAATGGAAATCAAAACCACAGTGAGATACAATCTCACACCAGTTAGAATGGCAATCGTTAAAAAGTCAGGAAACAACAGGTGCTGGAGAGGATGTGGAGAAATAGGAACACTTTTACACTGTTGATGGGATTGTAAACTTGTTCAACCATTATGGAAAACAGTATGATGATTCCTCAGGGATCTAGAACTGGAAGTACCATGTGACCCAGCCATCCCATTACTGGGTGTATACCCAAAGGATTTTAAATCATGCTGCTATAAAGACACATGCACACGTATGTTTATTGCGGCACTATTCACAATAGCAAAGACTTGGAATCAACCCAAATGTCCGTCAGTGACAGACTGGATTAAGAAAATGTGGCACATATACACCATGGAATACTATGCAGCCAGGAAAAAGAATGAGTTTGTGTCCTTTGTAGGGACATGGATGCAGCTGGAAACCATCATTCTCAGCAAACTATCACAAGAACAGAAAACCAAACACCGCATGTTCTCACTCATAGGTGGGAACTGAACAATGAGATCACTTGGACTCAGGAAGGGGAACATCACACTCCGGGGCCTATTATGGGCAGGGGGATTGGGGGAGGGATTGCATTGGGAGTTATACCTGATGTAAATGATGAGTTGATGGGTGCTGACAAGTTGATGGGTGCAGCACACCAACATGGCACAAGTGTACATATGTAACAAACCTGCACGTTATGCACGTGTACCCTAGAACTTAAAGTATAATAATAAAAAAATTAGAAAATAGAAAAAAATAGCCTTTATTGTTAGTATTTATTATGTTACTGTTTGTAAAAAGGTGTACCCTTTTATATATCACTGGATGTGATTTTAAATTATTTTACTTAAGGTTATTGTTGTTGTTTTGGTACCTATGTGCAGGAAAGGGTTTGTTTGTTTGTTTTCTTGGAATGCCTTTTTCGGGTCTTGACATTTTATTCTGCTTTTATAAAACAAGTTTAGAAGTGTTTCCTCTTATTATCTGCAATAGTTTGCAAACGATTGATGTCATTTTTTTCTTTAAATGTTTGGCAGTGTGCACCAGGAAATATTTAGAATTATGCATTTAATGTCTTTGAAAGATACAGACTCTTTAGATTTTTTTATTGATTATGTCTGTTTGTTTCAATGAGTTTGTCTATTTCAACTAACTTTTAAAATGTTATTGGCATACTTTCTCTTCGTAGCATCCTCCTATTATTTGTTCACTTTCTGAACATCCTGTAGTATGTCCTCTTTCTCATTCCTGATATTGACTGTTTGTGCCTACTCTTTTCTCCTTGCTCAGTCACGTCAGAGGGTTATCAATTTTATTAGACATTTCACAGAAACAACTTTTGGGTTCATAACTGTATTATTCTAGTTTTCTTTCCATATCATTAATGTCTGCTCCTATCTTTATTATGTCCACTCTTACTTCTTTAGATCCCATTAGCTGTTTTTTTCTTAAACTTCTTGAGATGGATTATGAGATCATTAATTTTCATCTTTTCTCTCTATAGCTTATAGATTTGTCTACAAATTTCTCTTAAAGCATGCCTTATATTTAATTTCATAATTTTGATATGAAATGCTTTCCTTCATCATTCAGTTACATTACTTTGTAAGTTTCATAATTATGTATTCTTTGACTTGTGGATTATTTAGAAGTATTACATCCAAGCATGAGGGAATTTTCCTGTAATCTGTTTTAAAATTTATTTTTATAGCTTAATTCTACTGTGGTCATAGAACATACTCTATATTATTTCAATATTTCAAAATTTGTAAAACTTAGTTTGTGGCTCAGAATATAACAAAGTTTGGGAGAATGTGATGTTGTAGTCTTCTGTTGTGTTCTACGTTTGTCAATTAGGTCATGTTTACTAATAGTGTTATTCAAAATTATTACCTTCCTGATTTTTGTCTGCTTATTCTATCATGAGAGATGTGCTAAAACTACCCCATGACTGTGCATTGTGCCTTATATATTTTAAGGCTAGGTTGTTAGGTATGTTCACATTTAGAATCATTGCATCTTACTAGTGAATCCACCCTTCTGTTATAAAATGTTTCTTTCAGCACTTTGAGGATATCTCCCCGTTGTCTTCTGACTTCAATTTGTTCTGTAGATAAGTCAGCTGTCAGTCTTCTTTTTGTTCCTTATAAGGTAATTTGTCCTTTTTCTTCATCTGCTTTTAAGTGTGTTCCCTTTGGTTTGGGTTTTCATCGGTTGGACTATGGTGTAATTAGTGCCTTTCTTCAGCTTGAGGTCCAGGTGTCTCATGAATCTGTGGCTTGGGATCCACCATCAGTTTTGACCGATTCTCATTTATTATCTCTTTAGATTAACTTCTGTCCCAAGCTCTTTGTTCTGTATTTCTGGGACTGTAATTATACCTTTATCTGTATCCAATTTGTCTCATTTCCACTTTCTTTTCATCTTTTGTTTTAACTGATCCTCTGCTCAGGTGTGTCTAATTCAGGGATCAGCAGATTATGACCAGCAGGCCATCACTGTTTTCGTAAATGAAGTTTTATCAGAACAGCCACCCCTATCTGTTTACATATTATCAATGGCTACTTTTGCACTATACTAGCAGAGTTGAATAGTTGCAACAGAAACCATGTAGCCTGAAAACCTAAAATGTTTACTATCTGGCTCTTTATAAAATACTTGCCAAAGTCTATTTTAATCTACTTTTAAGTTCATCCATTGAGATATTGATTTAAATTATTGCATCTTTTATTCCTAGAATTTCCGTTTTAGTTATAGCTTCTTTGTTTCCCGTGAAATTCCCCATCTTATAATTTGATTTCTTCAATATTTTAATCTTATTCCAAGTTCTCTGAAAAGCACAGCCCACGGCTGTGTTCCATAACATAAGTGTTCCGATACTTATGTTATGATCATAGGAAAGCATAAGGTGTTGCTAGGCCCCTCCTGTGGGGAAACAAGACTGAAGCCAAGGCCAGGGTTGCAGGAGGTAGTAATGGTGTACTTAAATTTTTATATTTTCATCAGTTAATACCAATATGTGGATTTCCTGTCACTATGTTTATAATGTCTATTTTTTTTCACTTTTTTGGGTTGTTGTTAAATTTTGTTTTTTGTATTCTTAGTTATTTTTAAAGTTTGTGCTGTATATTATAGAAGAAAGGTTGTGGATATAATTTGAGATTGTAGCAGATTTATTGATACTCTTTGTTAAAATCCCCTTTAAAAATTATCAGATTATTTTTGCTTCTAGATCTTCAGTCTAACACTCTTCCAACTAGATTATTTTGGATATCTTATTTTTGCTTCTAGAAGACAGCTAGATTAGCAACCAGTCATCTCTATCCAACAAGGAATTGAAATAACTTGAACCAGGGCTTTGTTCCCTTTGAAGGTTGTCCTGTTTCCAGTTTACTTTATTCCTGTGATAGAGCTTTCTGGGGTCCTGGGTTGGGAACCTGGGGTGTTTACCAACACCTGACACCTTGGAAGGCCTTGAGCTCTAGGTGTTTGCTTTCCACTACATGAGGCTGATGACAGATTTGTCCAGTTTCTCAACTGCTCAGCCACCACTTGCGAACTGGAAAATGCCTTGAGCAAAAAGGTAGAGCCAAATGTCATGCCAAATTTGCTTACATTTCTAAGTTTCTTTTATGTCTGTGATCTTAGCCCTGCAAATCCTCACTAGCATGGTAGTTTTCTGATGCGTTAAAATACACTAAAAATATTTTATGAGCCAGGCGCTGTGGCTTGTGCCTGTAATCCCAGCACTTTGGGAGGCTGAGGCAGGTGGATCACCTGCTGTCAGGAGTTCGAGATCAGCCTAGCCAACATGCTAAAACCGCATCTCTACTAAAAATACAAAAATTAGCCAGGCAGGGTGGTGTGGGTCTGTAATCCCAGCTACTCAGAGACTGAGGCAAGAGAATCCCTTGAACCTGGGAGGCAAAGGTTGCAGTGAGTTGAGATCGCACCACTGTTCTCCAGCTTGAGTAACAGAGTGAGACTCTATCTTCAAAAACAAAAAACAAAAAAAGAAAAGAAAAGAAAAGAAAAAGAAAAAAGAAAATTTTATGCAGCATTTTTACTTATTCTCCCTGGGGAGATTCATCAGAAACAAGCAGTCCTGCTACAGCCAGAAACAAAGCTCCTTAGCAGTGTATCCTATCTCTGTAAACCTTGCTGTCCCCACTCAATTACCATAACTCTGCCTCTCCCTGCCTACACACACATCTCATGTCTGGAATTTTTATACCATTTTGTAATTAAATACATAAAACCACTATTTTAAAATGTTTTAAAATAGGGGTTTTTAAAAATCTAAACAAAAAATTGTTTAGATTCTCTCATAAGCTTTACTGAGTTACTTAATCGTTATTGCTTCTTGCATCTCACTACTTCTGTATTTATATTAGTTCTTAATTGGTACATTCTTTAGTAGGTTTTTTTTCTTTTTTTCCAGTGAATATCTCTGAGTGGTAAAGTTTCAGAAACATTTTGTGTCAGAAAATATCTTTATTTCATTGATTAACGATTGATCATTTGATTATAGATGGATAACTGATAACTGATTACTGATTAATAACTTGGTTATAGAATTCTAGATCCAATATTCTTGTCCCTCATCACTTTGAGGACTTGACTTTGTTTTCTTGAATCCAATATTTTTTGTGAGAAATGTGATGTTAATCTGATTTTTCACATTTTTCTAGGTAATCATATTTTTCTTTATGATAGCTTTTAGGATTTTTCTTTATGCTTTTTGTTTTATTTTTTAAAATGTCTAGAACTCAATGAACATTTTGAAACAGAGACTTCTGTCTTTCTTAAAGTCTAGGAAATTCTAAGCGATTATATCATTAAATATTGCCTCTTCATTCTATTTGTCTATTATCTCTATTTTTTAAAGAAATATTGTAGCAGATTTATTGATATTCTTAATTAAAATTCCCTTAAAAATTAAACTGTATTATTTTGATAAGTTGTTTCTTCCACTAAATATAGCATTTCTCATATGAAATATATTTTATAATACTGCATTTATTTTATTTTATTTTATTTTATTTATTTTATTTTATTTTTTGAGATGCAGTCTCACTCTGTTGCCCAGGCTGGAGTGCTATGGCGCGATCTCGGCTCACTGCAACCTCCGCCTCCTGGTTTCAAGCGATTCTCCTGCCTCAGCTTCCCAAGTAGCTGGGATTACAGGCATGCGCTACCACACCCAGCTAATTTTTGGTTTTTTTAGTGGAGCTAGGGTTTCACCATGTTGGACAGGCTGGTCTTGAGCTCCTGACCTCAAGGGACCTGCCTACCTCAGCTTCCCAATGTGCTGGGATTACAGGCATCAGCCACCATGCCCGGCCCACCATATTTATTTTTATTGTTAAAATTTTTTATCCTAATTTTATTTCTTGTTTTGTTTTGTTTTTTCCAATTGCATTTTTTAGAGATTTTTCTTTTTCTTTTTTGTGTTTTTTTGAGACAGAGTCTTGCTCTGTTTACCAGACTGGAGTGCAGTGACGTGATCTTGACTCACTGTAGCCTCAAACTCCTGGACTCGAGTTGTCCTCTTGCCTCAGCACCCGCAGTAGCTATAGCTGGGACTACAGGTGCATGCCACCCCACCTGGCTAATTTTAAACTTTTTCTTTTGGAGAGATAGGATCTCGCTATGTTGACCAGACTGATTTCAAACTTGTGGCCTCAAGTAATCCTCCTGCCTTGAGCTACCAAAGTGCTGGGTTACAGGTGTGAGCCACTGTGCCTGGCCTGGTTTTTCTAACACATTAATTTTTTCTTTTCTTTTTTTTTTTTCTTTTCTTTTCTTTTCTTTTTTTTTGTTTTTTTGAGATGGAATCTTGCTCTTGTTGCCCAGGCTGGAGTGCAACGGTGCGATCTCAGCTCACTGCAACCTCTGCCTCCTGGGTTCGAGCTATTTTCCTGCCTCAGCCTCCGGAGTAGCTGGGACTACAGGCACATGCCACCACACCCGGCTAATTTTTGTACTTTTTAGTAGAGACCAGGTTTTGCCATCTTGGCCAGGCTGGTCTCAAACTCCTGACCTCAGATGATCTACTCACCTTGGCCTCCCAAAGTTCTGGGATTATAGGCATGAGCCACTGTGCTGGCCACATTTTAATCTTTTCTTAGCATTTTTAATTGTCAAAAATTATATATATTTATAGTGTATAACATGATGTTTTGAAATATGTATATATTGTGGAATGGTTAAATGGAACTAATTAATATATATTATCTCATTGGTGCCCTATTTCTCTTTTTTTTTTTTTTTTTGGAGACAGTGGTTCAAGAGATTCTCCCACCTCAGCCTCCTGAGTAGCTGGGACTACAGGCATGCGGCACCATGCTGGGCTAATTTTTGTGTTTTTAATAGAGATGGGATTTCACCATGTTGGCAAGGCTGGTCTCGAACTCCTGACCTCAAGTGATCCACTTGCCTTGGCTTCCCAAAGTACTGAGATTACAGATGTGAGCCACTGTGTCTGGCCCCCATTTCCTTTTAATTAGATACTAGACTGTTTAAACACCATGTATTTGTACACTTAAGTCGAGTTCTTGCAGTTGTGCTTCTAGAAGAATTTTTCAGAAGGATGTGCTTAAATATATTATTATTAAAAATGTAAGAGCCTCCACTGTGTGCTATATTGTGAGCAAACCCAAATCAATTCTCAATCTTTGTTGTCATGAAAATTAAAATCAAATGTTTCAGGAAGAAAAACAATATGAAATGAACAAACAAAAAAATGTCTACCTACATTTTTTGTGAATCCATTCACAGGCATGGAATTATCTGGAAAAATGACTCCAGGGAGATTTGCAGAAGATCACCTGAGCCCCCATTTATAACAAATCTTCATGAAATGTTATCACATCTTAAACTTATTGGAATCCTGCCCCATAGTTTTTCTAATGGATGGGTGGTTGTCTGCATACATGAGGAACATTTATCTTATTCTGAAAGGTGTGGAAAGCACTAGCTCCTTGTTTGCATGTGTGTTCTCACAGTTCTTTTTGTCCAGACCAGGTACACTGCAGCCAAAGATAGCGTGGTTCAGTTCTTCTTTTACCAGCCCATCAGTCATCAGTGGAGACAAACTGACTTCTTTCCCTGCACTGTGACATGTGGAGGAGGTGAGGCCCAGGCTTTGTTCATGAATATTTAGAGCTCAGAGTTAGAGAAATTACACATTTGCATTTTTGAAGCTGATTTTACAATTGGCATGGTGATTAGAGATGTCTGATCACACAGCACCTTACTCAGCAGCCTGAATGCAATGGTGTTAATGAATAAGATGCATTTGCCTTTCCTCTTGAAGACAGGTGCAAAATTGGATTTGGAAAACACTTTTTACTTTTAGCCAATAAAACCCCCCAAAAAACAAAAAACTGTGAACAAACTTGTTTGCGTGTGTTACTGCATTTCTCTTCTTGATTGCCCTTAAAGTATGTATTATTTTTAATTTTCTATGAAAAATCTGAGAAGCAGAAAGATGGAGTGACTTGCCCAGCCTGGTCGAGTCAATGAGTATGTTGGTTCTAACATTAGATTTACAACTTTTTTCTTCTCAGGTGCAAGAGTATAAGCTTATTAAAAAGAGAAAGGGTCTCTACTAAGTGTTAAGGGGAAAGTCCTGCTTATTGTCTGCTTAGTTCAAGGTTTTCTTTCCTTCTCTTCTCTTCTCTTTCCCTTTCCTTTTCCCTTTCCCTTTCCTTTTTTGAGACGGAGTCTCGCTCTGTCGCAGGCTGGAGTGCAGTGTCATGCTCGGCTCACTGCAACCTCCGCCTCCCAGGTTCAAGCGATTCTCGTGCCTCAGTCTCCTGAGTAACTGGGATTACAGGTGCCTGCCACCTTGCCTGGCTTATTTTTGTATTTTTAGTAGAGACAGGGTTTCACCATGTTGGCCAGGCTGGTGTCGAACTCCCAACCTCAGGTGATCCACCTACCTTGGCCTCCCAAAGTGCTGGGATTACAGGTGTGAGCCACCGTGCCTGGCCTAGTTCAAGATTTTCATAGTCAATTGAGGAAGGTTTTAGAACAAGTGTAATTCAGGGCTCCACACATGCTATAAAAGCAGCATCTTTCATGCTCTGGTGGAAGATAATTATCCATTTGATACGGAGAACTGGCAACTCCCTGGACCAAATGAGGAGGCAACTAGAGCTGCTGTCAAAAGAATTCTCTTTTTCTGAACTGACCTTTCAAATCAAAGAATAAATGCATGCAACCCAGGAACCATGACTTCCTAGAATAGGGATTTATGTTGAAGCTTCCCCTTAGAGTACCAGGCGGTAATACTAGGTGTTTACCATGTGTCAAGCCATGGATTAGTTGCTCATAATCACATTTATTCTTCAAGAAAACCCTAAGGAAGGTCTCTTTTATTTCTGTCTTATACATGAATAAACTGACACTTAGAAAGTGTAAAGAGCATACAGTAGTATGTTGTTCAGCTAATAAACAGTGCAGCTAGGATCTGGTGCCAGGACTGCTTGATACCAGAGTCATGCTCTAAATGACTTTGCCCTTGTGCCTCCCCTAAACCACCTGGGACCAGGTCAGGGTATGCAGGCTCAGGTATGGTCTTGTTTGAAGAGCTAGAATAAATCCTCCTTCATCCCAGCCTAGCTCCACATCTTTTCAGTCCTTGAAGTCTACGGAATATCAATTTACTTAGAGTCAGAAACTGGCCTATCTCCTTTAAACTATAGGTATACGAAGGAGGGCTCTTCAGTCAGTGCCAGGTTGATGTAAATATGCAGGCAGATCTCTCTTCTGGAATTTAGGCTCCCCTTGACACAACAGGGCAGGCACTTTTGTGGGAAGCACTGGGCAGCCCAGGCCCAAGAATAAGTTTACATCCCTAGGAATGGAAGAGAAGACTGAATAGTGCCACAGAAAGAAAGTAAAAGTGAATCTCCCCAGTTCGCCAGTTAGTTCTTCCTAGGGCCAGGTTTGAGGCAATAGACCACTTGATTATGATCTTGCAGCAGTGATTCTCACAGTGGGCTTCCCGGACCTGTAGCATCAGCATCTCCTGGGAACTTACTAGAAATGCAGATTCTCAGGCCCCACCACAGACCTACTGAGTCAGAAACCCCAGGGTATGGTTAATCCTCCAGGAGATGATGGTACATACTGCACTTTGTGTGTACCACAAAGTGTACATTGCCTCTTTAAGCCAGTGTCTTTGGATAGCAGCTGGAGCCATATTGCCATCACTATTTTTGCCATATCTGTGTTATTCCTGCACTGTTACTTACTTAAGGATTTTTCTTTAAGGGGACATTTATTCAACTTAAATAAACATATTCACAAAAAGAATTTAATAGTACTACCTTAAGTGGAAATCTATCCCTTGTCACAAATAGAGCACAACCACAAAATTAATACAATGAAAACAAACCAGTGGAGTAAGTAATCTTCAAGTTTCTACCAGCTCTGACATTCATTCAGTTTATTTTCAATTCCTCCTGAATTTTCTTGAATGTTATAAGCATTTTTATGAGGCAAAGGCTCCTTTACATCTTTGGGTCACTTACGACTCTTTAGATACTCTTACTCTGCAGAAAAACAAACATCTCTCTCTCTCTCTTTTGTTTGTTTTAGAGGCAGGTCTCACTAAGTTGCCCAGGCTAGACTCAAACTCCTGGGCTCAAGCAGTCCTCCATCCTCAGCTTCCCAAGTAGCTGGAACTACAGGCATGTGCTACCATGCCTGGATAATTTTAAAAATATTTTGTAGAGGTGAGGTCTCATTATGTTGCCCAGGCTGCTCTCCAACTGGTGGGCCCAAGCCATCCTCCCACTGCAGCCTGTCGAGTAGCTGGGAGTGCAGGCATGTGCCACCACGCCTGGCTCAAACATCTATTTTTTTGAAAAAAATTTATTTCTTTGTTCTTACACACAGTCATTCAGAGAGACGTTCACATTTGGATCCATAAGATAAAAGACACTTTCTACTGCAGAGGAGACATTTTATAGTGGGATTCAGCTTAGTCCAGTTGATTAAATTCTTGGGAAGCGAATAGGTGTTTCCCATACTTGGGTGCCCATGGAAAGACATAGTCAGTCCTGCTGGAACTATAAATGTGCATGAGCAGTTAACAGTGAGATTGTCAACAAAGATAGCAGTGGATGTAAGAGCAGAAGGGAGATTTTAGGCTGCTTTTGGGGTGCCTGCCATTTTCTGTACACTGGCAGCATTTCAGTACATTTGTTCAAGATATAGAAAGGCAATCTGCCTCATTTCTTTTGCTTTTTGTTATCTCTAAACTGTGATAAAACAAAAGAGGAAAATTAATTGTCTCTCCCCAAATTATAAACGCCTGTATATGCCCTGTTTTCATTTAGAAGTCTATCTCTATTTAGAACAAATATATTTTTTTTCTGACTCAAGGAGCTGTAATCTCATTTTGTATTTGTTTTGGGGAAAATAAAACACACACATAAAACTCAGAAGGAAAGCATTACCAAAATTTAATTATATTAGTAATCAAATCTGTGTGATGTCTGTGAATGGAATTTCAGAGTTTTTTGGATAATCAAGAAAATTAGTTCATTGATCTCTAAGGTACTGGGGTACTTGGATGGACTTTCCTAGTCTTCCTCTGTAATTGTTGATGTGAGACACTTGAGATCAATCTGGATAAAGTACCTAGATTGCCATTGCCATCTGATATTGTCAACTTTCTGGCAGATATTGGCACCCAAGTAACATTTTATTGACTCCATTTGGATTTTCATTCTTGCGGTTTCAACCTTGCTTTTATAATGCATACCAGTCCGTCCTTCTGCACTTAGCTTATATCCAAGCCATGTCTTGTAGAAAGCTGTCTAGTGGTTTATAAAATCAGATTCCTTTCGACAATCAGGACTTTAAATGTATTTTTAAACCTTTAGACCAACTGGCAGAGGCAGAGCACTTGGCTTTGGGCATTTTTTCTTTCCTAAAGAGCTCATTCTAGTTTTGAAAAATTACCTTTTTTTGAAAAAGTTCAACTTAACAAGACACTTATGTAGTGACAGGAAACTTGGAATCAGATCTTTCAGGAAATAGAAGCGGCCGGGCGCGGTGGCTCAAGCCTGTAATCCCAGCACTTTGGGAGGCCGAGACGGGCGGATCACGAGGTCAGGAGATCGAGACCATCCTGGCTAACATGGTGAAACCCCGTCTCTACTAAAAAATACGAAAAAAACTAGCCAGGTGAGGTGGCGGGCGCCTATAGTCCCAGCTAGTCGGTAGGCTGAGGCAGGAGAATGGAGTAAACCTGGGAGGCGGAGCGGAGCTTGCAGTAAGCTGACATCCGTCCACTGCACTCCAGCCTGGGTGACAGAGCAAGACTCCATCTCAAAAAAAAAAAAAAAAAAAAAAAAAGGAAGTAGAAAAAGTGACTTGCTTTTTAAATTTATAGCACTCATCTATTTGTAATGTTCACTTTCCTCAGAAACTCTACAAATTAGATTTAATAGAATCAGGAATAAGTCTTCATTCCTTCTGTTCGAAGGCTTGTGAGACGAGGGCTGGGGAGTGACATGGGGAGATGGATTTTGTTCCTTTTTGTATAGACAATGCTTAATTCCCCATTTGGAAAGCTTATTGGTATTGCAGGTGCCTGTGGCATCCCAAGGGAGCAGAGGAGTAAAATGTGGTACTGCATATGCAAATTATAAAATGTTATGAAAGAAATATTCAACCCAGCAATCACCCAGCACAAGGGTAGTTCTCAAAAACATGATGTTGAATGAGAAAAATGGAAAATGGAACAAGATTTAAAACATATTATCATTTATTAAGTTAAAAACAGACACCCAAAACAACAGCATTACATAAGACAGTTGCATATTTAAGGACATAACAACAAATCAAAATAGGTGTGTTGCGGGGATTGGAATGGGAGTGTCAATAAGGGAAGAAGAAAGATTATATGGAAATGAGAGAAGGGCCTTGCACAGTGCCATGATGACAATAAGGAGAAAAGACAATGAACTGAGGAGAACGAATAACTCACCTGCACCTGGGCTGCAAACAGTTCTTGAGAGGAGACTATTGTAATTTTTTAGTTAGAAGTGCTGAGAGTACTGCAGTCGGTACTAATTGTCATTCTCAATTTTGGCCACGCATTTTAGTCATCTGAGAAGAACCTGAAAACCTTTTTTAAAAGGTACTGTTTTCCTGGATCCCAGAGACAGGGCTTCTGACTTAATTGGACCGTGAAGGAACCTGGGCATTAGAGTATATTAAAAGCTCCCATGTGGTTTTGTTATAGAGCCAGGGTTGAGAACCACTGAGTTAAGTTTCTTAAAGAGGAAAAAAAAAAAAGTGTGTGGCAAGTGATAACTCTGCCAAGTAAAAATGAAACGGATGCAATATTCAGACTTTCCTTTTCTAACACTTTAGGTTATCAGCTCAATTCTGCTGAATGTGTGGATATCCGCTTGAAGAGGGTAGTTCCTGACCATTATTGTCACTACTACCCTGAAAATGTAAAACCAAAACCAAAACTGAAGGAATGCAGCATGGATCCCTGCCCATCAAGGTTTGTGTCATTGTCCACACCCTTTTTACGTCATAAAGAAACCAATCAGCTTCAACTGAGACTGAGCAATCTTTGCAGGGCAATACATTTCCATTTCCTGACTTTGTCTACTGGTGGCAGGTGCCTACATTCACATTTGTAACTATGGTGCATAGGAATTAGGATACATTCCTAATGAGCATCCGGATTAGAATTGCTATACACTGGCAGCATTTCAGTACATTTGTTCAAGATATAGAAAGGCAATCTGCCTCATTTCTTTTGCTTTTTGTTATCTCTAAACTGTGACAAAACAAGTCTAGCTTTCTCTTGTCAGTCTAGCTTTCTCTTGTTGTAGGCTATGTGTTCCTAAGGCTTTTTTTATAATGAACTTTTTGAACATCTCCTGCTCTCTTCATCCAAGTACAATGTCTAGTCCATCTGCCAATCATAAATATCTTCCACTCACCATTTTAGCTTTTAAACTAGGTCACCCATTATCATGTTTTGGCTTTTGAAGTGTTCACATTAAATTCAGTATAAATAATGCATTGTGCAAGGAAGTAAAAAGTTTTAATGCCAAAGCAAAAAAAGCTATGCGTAAACTATCCTGTTGCATAATTTAGTACCTGCTGACTTGGATTGCCTAGGGAAGTTTCCTGGCTTACTACAATACCTTAAAATAACAGCACAATATCAAGTCCCAGAATCCTCCAGATATCTGCCAGCTGGCTTAGGAAGAAGTGTGCAAGTGGAAAAGGAAGCGTTCTCAGTGGATTTCATTTCCTGTTACTAAACTGCCCATTTCCTTTAAGCCTGGTTGAACGTAATTATTAATAGAGACCTTTCAAAGGACAAATTCTGTGAAATAAAGTGGTTTTTGAAGATCCTACTATATCACTGATATATTAAGAGAGTAATGATTATAAAAAGGAATAAATTTATCTAAATTGCAAGATACTTTTTTCCTTTAATTAATATACTGCTAGTTTAGTTTTCTATATTTTCAAATAGAACTGGAGAATTTGTGTTGTAGATATTCTTGACAATTAAAGAGACAGTGGCTGAATTTTTGAGAGTGGTTGATAACACTTGACATTTTTAGTTTCCAACTTGAAAGAGCTGTGTCTCTTGGGATGTCAAATATTATATTAATCAATTAATAAATGTGTTAATTTATTATAGAAATGATATTCTCACAATGATTTCATTTGTAGTGATGGATTTAAAGAGATAATGCCCTACGACCACTTCCAACCTCTTCCTCGGTGAGTTATATGTTTCCTTTTCCTTTTTGCAATTTAAGTAGTTTGCTAGGAATTGTAGCATCTGTTGCAATAGCCTAGAATGTCTGAGGTTTAGATATTAGATACTTTACAGAGCTAAGGGAAAACAGACTTCAACTCAAGAATAGGAAAAATCTTTCTAACAATTAGATGGAATAGGCGGCCTCAAAAGATGATGTTCCCTATCGCTAGAGCTGTCAAGCCTATCTTGGACAACTGAGTATCGTAGCAGAAGCTCAAGTGTTGCAATTAATCAGAAATTTTAATCCCCTTTTAAACCAAGATGAGTAGTTGGTCCTTCCTGACTCTGAGGTTCTGTGATTCTCTAATAATATTGTCCATTAGTAGTTTACGGTTTAGAGGCATTTTGAAGATGCAGCCACACTATATATTTTAATTGATTTAATTTTCACAATGGTCTTATGAAGGTTAAATAGGGAAGGTATATTATTCCCAGTTGACAAAAACCCCAGATGTGAGGAGCTAAGTACCTTGTGACTAGAGATTGTGTGTGGCAGTTAAGAATAAAGTCTTGACCAGGTGTGGTGGCACATGCCTGTAATCCCAGCACTTTGGGAGGCTAAGGTGGGTAGATCACTTGAGGTAAGGAGTTCAAGGCCAGCCTGGCCAACATGGCGAAACCCCCTCTTTACTAAAACATACAAAAATTAGCTGGGCGTGGTGGCGGGTGCCTGTAATTCCAGCTACTTGGGAGGCTGAAGCAGAATTACTTGAACACAGGAGGCAGAGGTTGCAGTGAGCCACGATCCTGCCACTGCACTCCAGCCTGGGTGACAGAAAGAGATTCCATCTTAAAAAAAATTAATTAATTAAAATTTTGAAAAGGCCGGGCATGGTGGCTCACGCCTGTAATCCCAGCACTTTGGGAGGCTGAGGCAGGCGGATCACGAGGTCAGGAGTTCTAGATTAGCCTGGCCAACATGGTGAACCCCTGTCTCTACTAAAAATACAAAAATTAGCCAGGCATGGTGGCGCACGCCTGTAATCCCAGCAACTAGGGAGGCTGAGGCAGGAGAATTGCTTGAACCTGGGGGGTGTAGGTTGCAGTGAGCTGAGATTGTGCCATTGCACTCCAGCCTGGGTGACAGAGCAAGACTCTGTCTCAAAAAAAAAAAAAAAAAGTAAAGTCTTATGACTCCCAGTCCCAGGCTCATTCAGCTGAACCACAACTGATACCTTTAGGCCATGTTTTTTGCCACCATCTTTGCAAACTTGAAACAAACAAACAACAAATAAATAATATCATTTTATTTGTTTTCTGTTGAGCTGGGAACATAATCCTTGGACTGCATGTTCCGTGTCTTGTGGAGGAGGGATTCAGAGACGGAGCTTTGTGTGTGTAGAGGAATCCATGCATGGAGAGATATTGCAAGTGGAAGAATGGAAGTGCATGTATGCACCCAAACCCAAGGTTATGCAAACTTGTAATCTGTTTGATTGCCCCAAGTGGATTGCCATGGAGTGGTCTCAGGTAAGATTTGAGAATATACCACTTTTAATTAATTCTCATATTTTAAGGGATATTTTCTATATGCCCACCATGGTACTAGACAGCATGGAGACCAAAAAAAGTGGTAAAAGAGCATGGTTCCTACTCCAAATTGCTTAGGAAGACAGTTGGAGGACAAGGTAAGAAAGACCACAAGCATCATCATAGGTAAAAATAATTAACATTAAGGACATTAATAATAATATTTCCATATAATTACCAGCATAATTAATATTAAGTACTGTAAAGAACAAATCTATAAAGAATGAATGTTGAAGCAGAGTCAGTCAGGAAGTATTTGTTGCCCCTGTGGTGCTTAACCCATCTTTGAAGAATTTAAACAAGCAAGAATTAAAATTTAAATTCTTTAAATTCTTTGACAAATGTAAACAAGCAAGAACCTGAGAAGCATCACTGGGTTAGGGTTAGTGTTAGGGAGATGGCCAAACAGAGATGGCTGAGCAAAGGCAGTAATGACAAGAAGTGACTTGAAGAAGATTTGAAGAGATGAGCTATGTTACTAAGATTTGGAAGATTAAGTTGGAAATGCTGACACGACATGAAAGCGTGTGTCCTTGATCCAGCAGCTACTAAGAAGCTTCACAATTTTTGTGAAGACATAATATATTTTAAGTAACTGAGGCAAGATAGCCTAACATTGAGAAAGACCAGAGGCGGGCAGCCTATTTAGAAATCATCCGTGGGGTCAAGTTGTATATAAAAGAAAAGAGAAGAAGGTAAACACCCCGGAGGTATAACAAGGGTCATGTCAAATTAGCATAGTTTTCACTTTCTAAAGAGATGACTGAGTAAGCCTCCAGAACAAATAAAATGCAGCTGGATTAGTCAAAGATGAAAAATGCAGACATTGGTATTTAATAATTTAATCTTAATCCTTTAATTTTCTGGAGAGTGAGATGTAATTGACTCAAGTTTCTCCAGCTTTCTTAAGTGATCTCCCCACACACTTAGTTCATCATATATATGCATTAATAAATCTATTCACGTATTTATTCAATGTTTCAGCTACCGTGCTAAGAAGTAAATACAACTTGCTCCTACCACCCAAAAGCTTAGAATCTAGTTGCATAGACATTCATGCAAACAAAGTTGTGATACAGTATAGTATCGTGCATAAGTAGTATCATGTGCCCAGTACTTCAGAGGCACAAGGTGGAATGATTCACTCCACCTGAAGGTGTCAGGAAAGCTTCAGAAAGGAGGTAACACTTGAACTTGAAGGATAAATGAGTGTCAGGTGAAGACCATATCAATCTTTTTCTGATATCCCCAGACTAAACATTATTACCCTGTAGAACTTTATTCAAACTTGCTAGGAAAGAAGTTATCAATTAATATTTGGTCACATACTCCCTAAAAAGAAGATTAGAGAATTTCATATTTCTTCACATATATTTAGATTGACATTTGAAATTTCCTATCACAAGTTTAAATAATTACAAAGAATATCATGTTGTGAATGTTGACATTTTACAATAAGAATGTTGTAGCATTCAAAAAAATCTGTCTAGTGGAATTTAAATGCCATGATAATTTCTGTCTTTGCCATCTTTCATTTAAAAAATACAGGAACGAGCTCTTCTTTAACAATTTGGATGTTGTGCATATTTTTCCCTTTGAACTCACATTTGCAATCTACTTTCCCCACAGAATTTTATTCTAATATAATGTATTTTTATGCTTTAAAGTCTTTTTTAAATTACAGTATTCTACTTCTCTCCAAGAAAATATATATGATCATTGAAATTAATTTATTTTACTTTCCTGTGGCCATAAGGCCCTAAGTATTTAAAGTATTCCTCTGAATTGAGTTAATTTTACACAGTCAAAATAACATATATATATATATATATATTTCAAAGTTTGGTAAATAAGAATAACACAAAAACTACATTTTCATTTGAATACACACTTAGTTCATCAGGTACATGCATTAATGTATCTTTATAGAAGAAAAGTGGAGCTTAAAAAATAGTCCATCACCAGAATGAGCCATGTTCAGCAATGATTTTATTATTAATTTTTACTATTGGTTTCTTATTTTGTTTTGTTTGGCTTTGCATGTATACACTGGGAAAGCCTGTTTGCATAAATCAATTGACCGGGACGGAAGGATTTTATTTTAGCAAGGTTGTTCAGTTCTTTGAACTCTTGAGTTATGTGCCAAAATTCATGTGATGGTCTATCATCAAAAATTATTTTTAAGGATCTGTCTGCTGGCAATTTAAGTCTTCTATTTTGTTGAAAGCAAAGAATATCATCTCAGCTGCAAAAGGATTTGTTATTGAGACATTAGGGACTCTCACTTTCTCAGCCCCAAATTAACATTATTTCTACAACTGCAGAGCTTGTTTTCAGCTCTCATAAGTCCTAGCCATATGTTTTATGTTGGCTTTAGAGCTTTTATATCACCCTCTATCCCCATAAATATCATGACTTTATCATTACATATATTATCAGAATAGAGGATGTTAACTAGCTCTTCTCATGCACCATACTTCACCCTTAATACTTTTCACTTTTTTCAAAAATCAAAGATATTCTCAGTGATGAGGATTTTCCATCATTGAGGACATATGCAGCTCCACAGAGGAGTTCTGGAACTGTTGTAAACACTGACAATGCCATTGGGGGAAGTGTCTGGCTTCCCAGAAGGGTGGTTTAAAAGGAGAGGATGTGCCTTTCGATTAACCAGTTGTAATATAGTTATATCTTGTACTGTTTTCTTTCTCTTTGGGTGAAATTTTTTCTTTCTTGGCTAAAACAGCCACTCAATATTATATATATCTCGAATTGATAAATTAGGGAGTAGGTGAGTCAATTTTCCAAAAACAGGGTAATCTCAAACTTCACTGAACTCATTAAAGTATTTGTTCAGTGGTTTCAAGAGTGGCATCATGAACTAAAGAGATTTCCCAATATTCTGCCTAATGTGCATACACTGAGAAAAGCCTCCATATCCTCAAAACATGTCTTTGAAACTTGTCCCCAGGGCTACCCAGGCACAAAGTTGCTTAGGGGGTCAGAAAATAATTTTCAAGCTCCTTAAAGCAGTGACTTGGCCATGGCTTTGGCAGTAGATGGCTCTGGGAGGGAATTCCACTCTGCCTGTTAGGAACTGTGTGACCTTGAGCAAGATCCTTAGATGGTGGGCCATTTGCTTATCTGTTCAATAAGCCTGAAGCTACTGACCTAGAAGTGGGTCAGGAGGATTCATGAGATAACAAATGAATGAGGTGCCTGTCCCATAGCAGGTAACCAAAGGCAATCAAGAACTCTCAGCCCCTCCCTGGGGTGGATCCAGAATTGGTGGGGTCTGAAGCTTGTACAGATTTGAGGGGACTCCTCAAAAACAAGAATATAAAACACAAATATTGAATATTGAAGAGAATGTTTATTTAGAATAAGAAAGGAAATTATAAGAAACTACAAATTTTAAAAAGCTGACAACAACTAATTGTGAACTCTGGACTTAATAATGATAATATTTAATAATTATATATTGAGTGATGTATTAGTTATGTTAATAATGATGTATTAATATGGGTTCCTCAGTTGTAACAATGGCATCACACTAAAGCAAGACATTAATAATAGGGAAAATCATAGGGGGGAAAAGGGGTGAAGGGGAATATTGGGGCTTTCTGTACTGTCTGCTCAATATTTCTGTAAACCCAATACAGTCCTCAAAAAATATAGTCTATCAATTTTTTAAATGCATACATATATATACTCCCCAATATGCAGATTATATTAGTCCATTCTCACACTGCTATAAAGATACTACCAGAGACTGGTTAATTTATAAATGAAAGAGGTTTAATTGACTCACAGTTCCACATGTCTGGGGAGGCCTCAGGAAACTTACAATGATGGTGGAAGGTGAAGGAGAAGTAAGTACCTCCTTCACAAGGCAGCACTGCAGAGGGAGAGAGAGCATGAAGGGGGATGAGCCCTTTATAAAACGGGCAGATCTTATGAGAACTCACTATCATGAGACCAGCATGGGGAAAACTGCCCCCGTGATCCAGTCACCCCTTCTCAGGTCCCTCCCACGACAAGTGGGGATTATGGAGATTACAATTCAAGATGAGATTTGGGTGGGGACACAGAGCCAAACCATAACACAGATAAATGAAAAGCTATTCTAGATTTTTATATGACATGAAAACATTCCACTCATAGGCAAGAGTAACTTTCAAATCATAAACAAATAAGCCAAGAAAAAAAATGCTGCAAAAAAATTCAGAAAAACATAGCATGTTTTTATTAACTTTAACTGCAGGCAGTTATAGTTATAGATGTATCAGGATACATCTGTAGTATTTTTTTCTATAGTGTTTGGCTGAATTATCTTTGATGGCTTCATTATATGACAGCAGTTTTGCAAGACTGACTTCTATAGTCAGAATAGAAAAAATCTTCTGGCATAATTCATCAGAATTTTATTATATTTTTATTGACAGTTCAGAAAGGTTTCATTCATCTTCAAAAATTATTTTGGGTAGGGTCATGTAAACTTTTAATCAAACTTGAGAAAACTTGTAACAAGTTTCTTTGATATTTGAGCAGTAAGATTTCAGGGCATTTTTAATTTTCTTGAACTATGATCACACTTTAAATACTTTTTCAATTGAGAAGTAGAACAAGGTTGTACAAAAGAGGGGCCCTGAAATACAAGCATCACAGAAAATTAGCCTCGGTACCCTTCCTTACATCATATTTGTCTAAAAGTCTTTTATGTTTAATATTTATGTAGTTTAATGGCTTTCCTTTGCATACGATAAAATATTGCCTTTGTGGTTCTCTTAAAAATAATGCATTGGCTTCTCTTTTCTTCTTTGAAGTGCACAGTGACTTGTGGCCGAGGGTTACGGTACCGGGTTGTTCTGTGTATTAATCACCGTGGAGAGCACGTTGGGGGCTGCAATCCACAACTGAAATTACACATCAAAGAAGAATGTGTCATTCCCATCCCGTGTTATAAACCAAAAGGTAAAGTCTGTGGTGCATTGTAAATTCAAATCAAATGGTATTTTCCAGCTCCCATTCCAATATTGTAGCATTTCCCTTCCAACTTACTACTTTCTTATAAAAATTGTTTTACTGACAGATTGCAATAGACCTTCCCATCTGGATAAAGAAGTTAGATATATGTGAATTATTCATCTTGAGGGAAAACTGAGCTCCTGTTGATTCCGTACAGATGGAGTAGCTCCTATCTATGCTAGTTTTGTACTAGCATTTCTTGGTGGACATAAGAAAATTAAATGCAGTCTCTCCCTTGAAGAAAAAGAAGGAGAATGGCAGAGGGGGAGATTAAAAAAGGAGGGGAAGGAAAAGTAGAAGGAGGAAGAGAAAGAAGAGCAAGAAAAAGAGGAAGAAGTAGAGGAGGAGGAGGAAATTATTCTTCTCTCAAGATTCTCGTTCTTCTTTGTAGCTACCTCTCCAGTGGAGTGTAAGATTTTTGAGGGAGGAATGATGTCATCTTTATCATGTATACTAATGCATGGAATGAATGAAAACTTCCAGTTCCCAGTGGAGATCTATGGATGCATTTATAATCTCTCCAGTAGTTCCCATTTGTTCTACATGAAAGAGCAGAAATGGGTAGCATCGATGGATAGGAGGATTTGGCATCATTTCTCTGATATATGATCTTCTCTGTACATAATTATTTCCATGTTCTTTAACGTTAATCATCCTCATGAAAAGTATCTTCCATCTTGAAATTGGAGAAAAGATTATTCCCAACTATTAGTAAGAAGGACTCCTCCTTAGTATTTGAGAGAGGATGGTAAAACTCTCTTTTGTTATTTTTGGGTTCATTATTCATACAAAGAGCCTCATAATTAGCCATTCAATAAATATTTTTCAGCATGTCTATCTTGCAGAAAAATCACTAGTTGCCATGACAGGTACAGACATTGACTACATAACTCCATCAGTGAAGTCTTTTCTCCTTCTTTCTGCACTTACGATACTTTCATAGCCACTTTCATTGTGTCCACAGTTTCCTTGAAGAACCCCAAAGTTATTTTTATTTCTCACTTCATAGATAAATTATTCCTTTCTTCACATCAAGGAGGCTTCAAAGGACAGAAAGGGGCAACAGTTTGTTTTTCCATGCCAAATGTAATTGGTAATCATCTCCCTCAACAACTACAACAACAGTAAAAGTTTGAGTAAACTATAACACAGACTCTTTCACCCCTCCCAACTTTCTTAACTTTCATGTTATTTGTCTTTGTCTATTAATGTTTGCATTCCATGGGCAAAAATAAAATGTAACCAAAGATAGCAAGCTGATATGGTTGAAGTAAGAGCTTCAGTGTATGAACAACAGAAATTGATATTGATTTATAAAAGGCATTTTTATGTTAACTTTGACAGCATATTCAACTGTATCATGTAATCATTTTGGTTGCTTTTTAATAATGTATTAATTTTTAAAAAATACAGCAGAAATGTTTAATTCATTCCAGCAGCTACCTAATGTATTTTACTAAGGAACTCAACTTGCATTTGAAAAACATGACCTCTTTATAAATGAAATCTTCAGCCAATATGATCATATATCCAACTCCTTAATGATTAATAGTAATTAAGCTTATTGTTTATGTTCTCTTTCTCTTAGAAAAAAGTCCAGTGGAAGCAAAATTGCCTTGGCTGAAACAAGCACAAGAACTAGAAGAGACCAGAATAGCAACAGAAGAACCAACGTGAGTCCAGGACCCTTTATGGGACTAATCAGGGCATAGCCAGTTAACATGATGTATGTAATTTTTGTACTCATTGGAGTACAATGATACATTTAATATCTGAATGACCTGGATTTACAGACTCTAGAGAGCTTGAGGTGGCTAGAATTTTTCTTTATTTCACAATTCAGCAGTCCTCCTTTGGCAGTTTCTCTGAGCAGCACAGAAAAGAACAGTGTTACTTAACTCAAAGCAGATCCAGTGGTCTGTTACACTTAAGAGACTGGGGATAATTTCTAGGTTTTAACGCATGTGATTTGACCATGAACCATCATAATATCGTACAAATAAACCAATCATTCCATGGATAAGTCATGGTCAATCTCTATAAAATCAATTAAGTTGGAATGTATTAGTTGCTTGAGTGATCATAGGGAAATGAAAAGAACAAGGTACTAAGAGTATTGGAGCTTAGAACCACCCCGCTAACTACGTGACCTTAGACAAGTCTAATTTTTCTGTCTCTTATTCTCCTTACTTATAAAAGGGGCAGGTTGGGCTTGATCTCTCCAGGGTTCATTCCAACTCAAAAATCCAATGACTACCATCTGCATGTGATTTGATGGATCTGGATTGTAACAGTGCCAGTGGAAATTAAGAATCAAGAGGAAATCAAAGAAGCATTCTGGAGGCAGTTATATAGCGACAAAAAGAGAGCAAGAAATCAAAGGTGCTCTGAGATTTCTAGTCCAGGAATCTATAAGAACAACAGCACCAATGATAGATTCAAGTAATTGAACAGAATGGCTGTTTCCATGTCAAACATGTTTAGTCTTTGGTGCTGACAGGCTGTCTATGAAGAGAGTGATTCCCGGAGCATCAGAGGAAAAGGGGTCTCAGCAGTAATCTGGCCACTTTCCCTCTCGGAGCAGGCATTTCTTCTTCAACACCTTCAGCAATATGCAGAGTTCACTGCATTAAGAGAAACCTCATTCTCGTGTTGGGCAACCCAAGTTATTTGCAAGATCTTTTTCTTCTGTTGAGACAGAATAGACCTCCTAATTTGTGTTCTCTGAAGCAGAAAAAAAAAAATACATCTATGCCCCATCCCATGTGACAAATTTTCACAAATACGAAGAAAGCTGCCATGGATCCTGAGAGCTTTGTCTTTCCCAAGTCCATCATTCTTAGCCTTTTCAGCAGGCTTCATGCACTGTTGTTTTTAGATCCTTTCCCAACCTCCTATGCTTTTCAGAACCCACTCATTTGTCAATCTCCCTTTTTACTGTGGTCCAGCCCAGTGGTGAGCCCCAGGGCAGTGTGGGTTAATTCTCTCTGAGAAGGCACATGTGGCAAAGTGGTGTGGGCCAAATAGCTGGCACATCACACTCATGACAGGCACAGACTTCTTCACGTGGACCTCTGTCAGTGCTAGCTATGACCACAGAAGAAACTGTGGACCGTGTGAGGGTGAACGGCTTCACAGTATTTGAGTAAAAAGAGAAGAGTGTTGGGCTCCTGACAGAAGCTTGGAGATTTAGAGGAAGAGCGGGATTCAAAAGAGGAATATGGTGAGGGAGTAAAGTAGTGAAGAGTGAGAGGAGTAAGACCTAGGAAAGCTTATTATTCCAGAGACCAAAGGAGGAAGGAGTTTAAGGAGGCAAGCAGCAAACAGGATTCAAATCTCACAGAAAGACAAGGAAAATCCATGAGGAAAGAGAAAAGGCTGCTTTGATTAACAAGAAAGGCTTTTTCAGTGAATTCTAGAGTCGTAGCGTTCAAAGGGTAGAGAATAAAACATTGTGGATATTTCAGAAATAAATTTCCAAAAAAGAAGGAAATGGAGCAATGGGTAGTTGAGTACTAAAGAAGGAGCAAAGATTGGTAGTCAAGCTGATGGAAAAGTCTATGTGTATGTGTTTGTTGTTTTTCATTTTGAAGTTAGGGCAATCTTAAACAAAGTAAAAAGATAGGGTTTTGCACAAGTCAGTTAATATCTGTAGACCTTCCAACTGTACAAGGAAGGCGTTAGGCTAAATGCTGCAGGAACCTTCTCCCATCTCTAAACACCTACAATCCTGTAAGGGAAGGAGTCTACAGAAAGAAAAGGGTTTGAGACACTTGAGAGTGTGTAGTTGTCACAGAAGGAAGGTCACAGAGTCCTCTGTCTAGAATGATGGGTCCTACCAAGATCTTTTGTTTTCAAAACACAGTTAGATGACAGTCAATAATCCTTCTGTATGTCCTCTTTTGGTTAATAGGATTGCAGCCCGTCCAGTTCCCCAAACTAGAAGCCTGGAGTTTTTCTTGGCTCCTTCTCATTCTTCCCTGATGTGTAATTAGCCACTGAGTTGTGCCAACTATATTTACTAAAATCTTCCTTGGTTCCAGCTCCTCCTCTCCATCCAAACTACCATCCTTGTATAGATCCTGAAGTCAATTCCCAGGACACCTACAACAACTTTCTAATTTGCTTCTGAATTGCTTCCTTCAAATCCACCCCTACACAACACAGCCACCAGAGTAGTCTATCTATCTAGGTAGGGTGCAAGTCTAAATCTAATTCCTTTTTTTTTTTTTTTTTTTGTTTTGAGACAGTCTCACTCTGTCACCCAGGTTGGAGTGCAATGGCACAATCTCGGCTCACTGCAACCTCTGCCTTTTGAGTTCAAGCGATTCTCCTGCCTCAGCCTCCCGAGTAGCTGCGATTACAGGCACGTGGCACCACGCCAGGCTAATGTTTTGTATTTTTAGTAGAGACGGGGTTTCCCCGTGTTAGCCAGGATGGTCTCGATCTCCTGAGCTCATGATCCACCCGCCTCGGCCCCAGAAAGTGCTGGGATTACAGGCGTGAGCCACCGCGCCTGGCCAAGTCTAATTCTGCCTTTGCAATGTTCAGAATATCCAAATGTCTCCCCATCACTCAAAGATTTATGTGGGTTCATATGCCCAACGGGACATGGCAGGGTATTACTTTTCCTGCTCCCCAGCCTTATGTCTGGCCACCTCCTTTTTTTGCCTTGAGTGGGATGCTCCAGCCACACTGACTTATGGGCTCTTTCTTGCCCACAGCAAGCTGTCTCTTGCCTCCTTCTCTTTAATCACACTCCCCTCTTAGTTGGGAATAGCCCCCACTTGTTAAGTCTTTTCTGTAACTTTCTTTTTAATCATAGAAAATTGCAAACCTATTTAAAAGAGGAGAAAACAGTGTAATGAACCCCTGTGTCATGTTCATAACCCAGTATCAACAATTATCAACCCAGGGCCACTCTTGTTTCATTGAAACCATCACCACTGCCACTACCCTCTGATCATTTTTGAAGCAAATACAGACAGCACATCATTTCATTCATAATTATGTATCTCTAAAAGAAGTTTTTAAAAAAATTAACCAAAATACCATCAGATATTGTAGGAGTGGGGCTCTATCACCAACATATTTTCTTTTTCTTTTGGCTGCCAGATTTTTTTTTAATCATGTAAGAGATATACAACATAAAACTTACCATTTTAACCATTTTGAAGTGTACAGTTAAGTAGTGTTAAGCACATTCACATTGTAGTGCACCTATCACCACCTCCCATCTCTCGAATTTTCTCATCATCCCCAACATAAGCTCTGCTCACCTTCAGCAGTAACTCCCTACTCTCTCCCACTAGACTCTGGTAACCTCTATTCTACTTTCTGTCTCTCTTTCATTCGACAGCATTTTTTTTTCCCCCCAAGACGGGGTCTCGCTCTGTTGCCCAGGCTGGAGTGCAGTGGCGCGATCTCGGCTCACTGCAAGCTGCGCCTCCCGGGTTCACGCCATTCTCCTGCCTCAGCCTCCCGAGTAGCTGGGAGTACAGGCGCCTGCCCCCACGCCCGTTCATTCGCCAGCATTTTAAACAAACACCCTAGGTAACTTTGGCATGGGAGTGGGCATATCTAAGTTTGGGAACCACCGGATCAGATAGTCTCTAAGGTCCCTTTAAAGTTCAGAAAATATTGTTTACTTTATTGAATTAGAAAAGGGGGATATCTGCCGGGCGCAGTTGCTCACGCCTGTAATCCCAGCACTTTGGGAAGCCGAGGTGGGTTTATCACCCAAACTCAGGAGTTTGAGACCAGCCTGGCCAACATGGTAAAACCCCGTCTCTACTAAAAATACTAAAATTAGCCGGGTGTGGTGGCACACACCTTGTAGTCCCAGCTACTAGGAGGCTAAGGCAGGAAAATTGCCTGAGCTCTGGAGGCAGAGGTTGCAGTGAGCTGAGACCCTGCCACTACTCTCCAGCCTGGGTGACATAGCGAGACTCCACCTTAAAAAAAAAAGAAAGAAAGAAAAAAAACAGAAAAGGGGGATATCATAGAAGCTACAGTGAGGTTCAGGGCCTATATTCATTCCAAGCCTGCCTTTTCTGTCAGCCCCACCTGACTTTGCTAGCGGTTTCTTCCCCTCATATTCACAGAGCAAAGCTAAAAGGCTCTTTACTCCTGAAGGACACCACCCTTTCCTCCCCCTTGTTGAAGACTGAGCAGACAGCACCTGTTCCCTGGCCTGAGCAGCTGCCTCTTCCCACCTTCCGCAATCTCTCCCTCTGTGGTCTCTCTTCAATTTTCCTGCATAATTCACACTGCCTGGCAGTTTCTGGCCTGGTCCTGGCCATCTGGTGTGAAGTTTATAGTTTCCTGCCACCACTTCTGACTCTATTCATTCCCTCGATTTCCAAACAAAACCGCAGCATATCTCAGCTTCCAGTGCATCCTTTTATTACCACTGTCTTTTGTGGTTTGGGGATGCTTGCTTGTTGACAATGAAGCGGAGGGTGAACGCAGCTGTATTTTACATCCCTCCAGTAGAGCCTGCCAAGCCGGCCTGGAGGAGATAAATATTTCTGCCTCTGTGGTTTACGATGGCTCGAGCTCTGAATTTACATAGGGAGCGGATGTTCAAAGGGCTTTTTTGCTTTTTTTTAAATTAGGAAAATAAAAATTATAGCATATAAATCTAAGCCAAGGGAACTGCAGTACTGCTGTGGAATGTGTTGACAGTTGATATGGTTCATTGGTTCATGGTTGTTTTAAAAGTTCCTCCCTGGAGCCTCTTCGTTTGTTTCAGCAAACTTGTTGCCCTCGCTGTCGTTTTTCATATACAAAAACTAAGGAAATAGGATGGACTTAGCACACCTTGTATGTTTCCTTCACTGCTGTCTTAACTTCTCCATTTGTGGAGATTGTATTTCCTAAAGTCAAATTAGGTGACATTTCAGGAATCTGTTTTTCTAACAACAACAGTGATAACAACAACTAATATTGAGAAGTGCTTTGTGCCAGACCTTGTTCTGAGTGTTCTACATGGATTAAGTTGTTTAATGCTCACAACAACTCTATGAGGAGGTGCTTTTCTTGTCTTCATTTTGGGCTGAGGAAACAGAGGCATAGAAATATAAAGGAGTTGTTTTGGAGATATTAAGTGGTGGACAGTGATTCTATGGCACATAAGACTAGAGCTGCAGTTTCGTGTCAGATGTCCTGAATTCAAGTCTCACCCATCCTTGGGTTTATCTAATGGAGTAGACAGAGAAGTAAGTGACTGCATGATGGTATTGTAAGGTTGCAATGCATTATAATTACATTATGGTGTTATTTGGGATCAGGGATGGTTTCCAGAAATAGATGATACATGAACTGAGATCCTAGAGTGTCCTACGGCGTCAGAAGAGTAGCATGTCAGGTGTTTGGAATAGAGGCTTGTGTGCAGGCTCACTGGCCCATGTAGACCACGCAGGTTACTGAGGTGGTCTGATGGGGTTGAGGGGCCGGGGGATGGGCGGGGGAGCAGTAATGGCAGCAAGGATGCAGCTGGAGGAGATAGCAAGTCTTTAGGGTCTTCCATGGTTCACTAAGGAGCTTAGACTTTATCAGCAGGCTGTGGGAGCCATTTAAGGATTTTTAACTAGAGAAGTGACATAATCTCAATTACATTTTTGAAAGATCCCTCTGGTGATCTGCAGTTTGTTTCCAGTTATTCACAATGATAAATAAAACTGCAGCGAATTTCAAATTGCACATCTCTAATTGTCTCATTGGACGTAATTTCTGGCATGGAATTTCTGGGCCAGGGATAGGCATTTAATTTCTATTGTCAAATTTCCTTTTAGAGAGAAATCAGTGCTGGCTTCTCTCGCCAGCAGCAGTACTCCAGCTTGCCTTTTTCCCCATACATTCATCAAAATCAGGAGATTATCTTTTTTTTTAATGTTATATTGTAGTATTTTTTATGGTTCATGTTTTGCACTTAACTTTGATCCATGGGAAATTTACTTTCACATGTAATATGTAATCTCAATCTAACAATTTTTTCCAAATAATTAACCAATTGCCCTAGCACTATCTGTTGAGTAAACTACCCACTTTGATTTTAAAATGACATCATTGTACACATAATACTCCAGTGCCAGTACCATATTATTTGAATTACTGTGTCTTTTAAATACTTTTTTCTATTAAACTGTGCAAGTACTCTGTAATTGTTATTCCTTTTAAAAATGTTATTGATTGTTCTCACCTAACCTTACATAAAACTTTAGAGTTGTATTGTCTGTTTGCAACTTCCCCCACAAAAAAACTGCTTCAGCAGTTTGTCTCAGAACTGCATTTTTTTCTGAATTAATTAGGGGAGAATAAACATCTTTGTAATTTTGAGTCTTCCCATTCAGGGGTATGTGGTCTCTCCATTTATTCAGGTCTTTAGGCTTAGAATCCCCTGAGTATTTTATAACTCAGTTTTCCTCATCTGTAAAATCAGGAAAATAATGATATTTATTCATAAGGTCATGGCGAGAATTATATTAAATAATACATGTAATGTGCTTAGCATAGTGCCTGTCAGCTAACAGTAAGTGTGGCTGAATTCTGGGAAAACTGGTAATTTTAGTATATATATCTGTATTTTATATAGTGCAACATACACACACACACACAGGCGCACACACACACACACTCAGAGTTATGGGCTACTTTATTGAACTGTTTTGGTTTTTTCCAAAATTTTTCTGTTAATTTTAGTACTTTTCATAGCTGTGTCATTTTCAAATATGATGATTTCGTCTATTATGTTTATTCTTTCCTAATATTTACACCTGCTTTTTTGCTCTTCCACTATTATTTTCATTTGTATTTTTCTTATCTCATTTTGTTTATTCTTTTACTTTTTACATGTCTGAAGTCATTTTGTGTTATTTGTTTCATCTACAGGTTTTAAAATTACCAGCTGGGTGCAGTGGCAGGCCTCTGTAGTTCCAGCTACTAGGGAGGCTGAGGTGAGAGGCTCACTTGATTGAGCCCCAGAGTTCAAGGCTGCATTGAGCCGTGATCACACCACTGCATTCCAGCCTGGGTGACACAGCAAGACCCTGTCTCTGGAAAAAAAAAAAAAAGAGAGAGAGAGAGAGTCTGTTTTTAAAAGGAAAGTTTAATCCATTTAAATGGAGTTTTATTACTGATAGTTCCGGTCTCCATTTTAAATATTTCCTTGTTTCTGATGTTTTCCTACATGATCTGTATGAACTTGATTTGTTTTCTATATTAGCAGGAGATTTATCTACTATAATTTCATTTTTTAACAAACTCAAACCTATATAATTTTTATCATAAATATTGAGAATGGTGCCATTTCTGCTGATTTCTCCAGATTTAAAATGAGTAAATTGGCGGCTGAGGCAGGAGAATGGCGTAAACCCGGGAGGCGGCGCTTGCAGTGAGCTGAGATCCGGCCACTGCACTCCAGCCTGGGCGACAGAGCGAGACTCCGTCTCAAAAAAAAAAAAAAAAAAAATTAGTAAATTGGCATTTGTTGTTGTTGTTGTTGTTTGTTTTTTGTTTTGAGATGGAGTCTCACTGTGTTACCCAGGCTGGAGTGCACTGGTGTGATCTCAGTTCACTGCAACTCCACCTCCCAGGTTCAAGCAGTTCTCCTGCCTCAGCCTCCCTAGTAGCTAGAACTGCAGGCCTGCACCACCACACCTGGCTAATTTTTTTTTGGATTTTTAGTAGAGACAGGATTTCACCATGTTGGCCAGGCTGGTCTCCAACTCCTGACCTCAAGTGATCTGCCCACCTTGACCTCCCAAAGTGCTGGGATTACAGATGTGAGCCACCATGCCCTGCCAGATTTCATTCTTTTTAATGGCTGAATAGTATTCTATTGTGTATATAGGCTGTATTTTTTTTATCCTTATCCATTTATTTGTAGGTGAGAACTTAGGTTGATTTTGTATCTTTACTATTGTGAATAGTGCTTTGACAAACATACAAATGCAGATATATTTTTGATATAATGATTTATTTTCCTTTGAGTAAATACCCAGTAGTGGCATTCTGGATCAAAGGGCAGTTTTATATTTTTTTAGTTTTTATTTTTATTTTATTTTATTTTATTTTATTTTATTTTATTTTATTTTATTTTATTTTATTTTTTGAGACAGAGTCTTGCTCTGTCACCCAGACTGGAGTGCAGTGGTGCGATCTCGGCTCACTGCAAGCTCTGCCTCCCGGGTTCACGCCATTCACCTGCCTCAGCCTCCCGAGTAGCCGGGACTATAGGCGCCTGCCACCACGACGGGCTAATTTTTTTGTATTTTTAGTAGAGATGGGGTTTCACCGTGTTAGCCAGGATGGTCTCGATCTCCTGACCTCATGATCCGCCTGCCTTGGCCTCGCAAAGTGCTGGGATTACAGGCGTGAGCCACCGCGCCCGGCTGGCAGTTTTATTTTTAAGTCTTTGAGAAATCTCCATGGAGGTTGTCCTAATTTACCTTCCTACTGACAGTGTTTAAGTGTCCCAAGATATGTTTTTCTTTTTTTTTTTTTTTTTTTTATTATAATTTAAGTTCTAGGGTACATGTGCATAACGTGCAGGTTACATATGTATACATGCGCCATGTTGGTGTGCTGCACCCGTCATCTCGTCAGCACCCATCAATTCATCATTTATATCAGGTATAACTCCCCAATGCAATCCCTCCCCCCTCCCCCCTCCCCATGATAGGCCCCAGTGTGTGATGTTCCCCTTCCCGAGTCCAAGTGAGCTCATTGTTCAGTTCCCACCTATGAGTGAGAACATGCGGTGTTTGGTTTTCTCTTCTTGTGATAATTTGCTAAGAATGATGGTTTCCAGCTGCATCCATGTCTCTACAAAGGACGCAAACTCATCGTTTTTTATGGCTGCATAGTATTCCATGGTGTATATGTGCCACATTTTCTTAATCCAATCTGTCATTGATGGACATTTGGGTTGATTCCAAGTCTTTGCTATTGTGAATAGTGCCGCAATAAACATACGTGTGCATGTGTCTTTGTAGTAGCATAATTTATAATCCTTTGGGTATATACCCAGTAGTGGGATGGCTGGGTCATATGGTACATCTAGTTCTAGATCCTTGAGGAATCGCCATACTGTTTTCCATAATGGTTGAACTAGTTTACAGTCCCACCAACAGTGTAAAAGTGTTCCTATTTCTCCACATCCTCTCCAACACCTGTTGTTTCCTGATTTTTTAATGATTGCCATTCTAACTGGTGTGAGATGGTATCTCATTGTGGTTTTGATTTGCATTTCTCTGATGGCCAGTGATGATGAGCATTTTTTCATGTGTCTGTTGGCTGTATGAATGTCTTCTTTTGAGAAATGTCTGTTCATATCCTTTGCCCACTTTTGGATGGGGTTGTTTGTTTTTTTCTTGTATATTTGTTTGAGTTCTTTGTAGATTCTGGAAATGAGCCCTTTGTCAGATGAGTAGATTGCAAAAATTTTCTCCCATTCTGTAGGTTGCCTGTTCACTCTGATGGTAGTTTCTTTTGCTGTGCAGAAGCTCTTTAGTTTAATGAGATCCCATTTGTCAATTTTGGCTTTTGCTGCCGTTGCTTTTGGTGTTTTAGACATGAAGTCCTTGCCCGTGCCTATGTCCTGAATGGTACTACCTAGATTTTCTTCTAGGGTTTTTATGGTATTAGGTCTAACATTTAAGTCTCTAATCCATCTTGAATTAATCTTCGTATAAGGAGTAAGGAAAGGATCCAGTTTCAGCTTTCTACTTATGGCTAGCCAATTTTCCCAGCACCATTTATTAAATAGGGAATCCTTTCCCCATTTCTTGTTTTTCTCAGGTTTGTCAAAGATCAGATGGTTGTAGATGTGTGGCATTATTTCTGAAGGCTCCGTTCTGTTCCATTGGTCTATATCTCTGTTTTGGTACCAGTACCATGCTGTTTTGGTTACTGTAGCCTTGTAGTATAGTTTGAAGTCAGGTAGCGTGACGCCTCCGGCTTTGTCCTTTTGACTTAGGATTGTCTTGGCAATACGGGCTCTTTTTTGGTTCCATATGAACTTTAAAGCAGTTTTTTCCAATTCGGTGAAGAAACTCATTGGTAGCTTGATGGGGATGGCATTGAATCTATAAATTACCTTGGGCAGTATGGCCATTTTCACAATATTGATTCTGCCTATCCATGAGCATAGTATGTTCTTCCATTTGTTTGTGTCCTCTTTGATTTCACTGAGCAGTGGTTTGTAGTTCTCCTTGAAGAGGTCCTTTACATCCCTTGTAAGTTGGATTCCTAGGTATTTTATTCTCTTTGAAGCAATTGTGAATGGAAGTTCATTCCTGATTTGGCTCTCTGCTTGTCTGTTACTGGTGTATAAGAATGCTTGTGATTTTTGCACATTAATTTTGTATCCTGAGACTTTGCTGAAGTTGCTTATCAGCTTAAGAAGATTTTGGGCTGAGACGATGGGGTTTTCTAAATACACAATCATGTCATCTGCAAACAGGGACAATTTGACTTCCTCTTTTCCTAACTGAATACCCTTGATTTCTTTCTCTTGCCTGATTGCCCTAGCCAGAACTTCCAACACTATGTTGAATAGGAGTGGTGAGAGAGGGCATCCCTGTCTTGTGCCAGTTTTCAAAGGGAACTTTTCCAGTTTTTGCCCATTCAGTATGATATTAGCTGTGGGTTTGTCATAAATAGCTCTTATTATTTTGAGGTACATTCCATCAATACCGAATTTGTTGAGCGTTTTTAGCATGAAGGGCTGTTGAATTTTGTCAAAAGCCTTTTCTGCATCTATTGAGATAATCATGTGGTTCTTGTCTTTGGTTCTGTTGATATGCTGGATTACGTTGATTGATTTGCGAATGTTGAACCAGCCTTGCATCCCAGGGGTGAAGCCCACTTGATCATGGTGGATAAGCTTTTTGATGTGCTGCTGAATCCGGTTTGCCAGGATTTTATTGAGGATTTTTGCATCGATGTTCATCAGGGAGATTGGTCTAAAATTCTCTTTTTTTGTTGTGTCTCTGCCAGGCTTTGGTATCAGGATGATGCTGGCCTCATAAAATGAGTTAGGGAGGATTCCCTCTTTTTCTATTGATTGGAATAGTTTCAGAAGGAATGGTACCAGCTCCTCCTTGTACCTCTGGTAGAATTCAGCTGTGAATCCATCTGGTCCTGGGCTTTTTTTGGTGGGCAGGCTATTAATTGTTGCCTCAATTTCAGAGGCTGCTATTGGTCTATTCAGGGATTCAACTTCTTCCTGGTTTAGTCTTGGAAGAGTGTACGCGTCCAGGAAATTATCCATTTCTTCTAGATTTTCTAGTTGATTTGCGTAGAGGTGTTTATAGTATTCTCTGATGGTAGTTTGTATTTCTGTGGGGTCGGTGGTGATATCCCCTTTATCATTTTTTATTGCGTCTATTTGATTCCTCTCTCTTTTCTTCTTTATTAATCTTGCTAGCGGTCTGTCAATTTTGTTGATCTTTTCAAAAAACCAACTCCTGGATTCATTGATTTTTTGGAGGGTTTTTTGTGTCTCTATCTCCTTCAGTTCTGCTCTGATCTTAGTTATTTCTTGCCTTCTGCTAGCTTTTGAATGTGTTTGCTCTTGCCTCTCTAGTTCTTTTAATTGTGATGTTAGAGTGTCAATTTTAGATCTTTCCTGCTTTCTCTTGTGGGCACTTAGTGCTATAAATTTCCCTCTACATACTGCTTTAAATGTGTCCCAGAGATTCTGGTATGTTGTATCTTTGTTCTCATTGGTTTCAAAGAACATCTTTATTTCTGCTTTCATTTCGTTATGTACCCAGTAGTCATTCAGGAGCAGGTTGTTCAGTTTCCATGTAGTTGAGCGGTTTTGATTGAATTTCTTAGTCCTGAGTTCTAGTTTGATTGCACTGTGGTCAGAGAGACAGTTTGTTATAATTTCTGTTCTTTTACATTTGCTGAGGAGTGCTTTACTTCCAATTATGTGGTCAATTTTGGAATAAGTGTGATGTGGTGCTGAGAAGAATGTATATTCTGTTGACTTGGGGTGGAGAGTTCTATAGATGTCTATTAGGTCCGCTTGGTGCAGAGATGAGTTCAATTCCTGGATATCCTTGTTAACTTTCTGTCTCGTTGATCTGTCTAATGTTGACAGTGGAGTGTTGAAGTCTCCCATTATTATTGTATGGGGGTCTAAGTCTCTTTGTAAGTCTCTAAGGACTTGCTTTATGAATCTGGGTGCTCCTGTATTGGGTGCATATATATTTAGGATAGTTAGCTCTTCCTGTTGGATTGATCCCTTTACCATTATGTAATGGCCTTCTTTGTCTCTTTTGATCTTTGATGGTTTAAAGTCTGTTTTATCAGAGACTAGGATTGCAACCCCTGCTTTTTTTTGTTTTCCATTTGCTTGGTAGATCTTCCTCCATCCCTTTATTTTGAGCCTATGTATGTCTCTGCATGTGAGATGGGTCTCCTGAA
>NC_045439.1:93141363-93154690 GCF_002776525.5 Piliocolobus tephrosceles | reverse complement strand
AGTCTGCTGTCTTCAGGAGACCCATCTCACATGCAGAGACATACATAAAAAGTGGTTGTACAGTCAGGTGACCCCAAAGGGGTGAGAAGTTGGCCCCCTGATGATTTATGCAATTTAGGATCCAAAAGGGAGTGAAGGAGCGGTCAGCAGGAGTCCAGATAGCCACTCTTGAGGGCTCTGTTGAAAGTAAAAAGATAGAAATAACAAATAAGAAAACTATATCTTTTACTCACATGAAGGAGACTGTGTCTGACCAGGAATCCAGAGCTCCTGTCACCCCATTCTTTGATCCCTGACTGTGCCTTGCAGCCAGCTGTTATGTAAAGAACTTGGTGCCTGAATGTGCTCTGCTCTTGGTCTAGCCAATGGTGGGAAAACCACAAGGAGCTACTGTCTTAGAGCTCTTGGCTCAAGATCATGCTTTACTCCTCCCAACAGTCTTGAGCCCATTACTTGAAACTCCCTGTCAAGTTGTGGAGCTCATGGCCCATTCATTGTGCCTGAACCCCTCACTCCTGAGCCTGAATTCTCAATCCTTGTCATTCAGTCTCTATGACTTGGTTGTGTCTGTCTTTCTCTTTCCTGTCTAATTCAACTTCTATACCTGCCTATCCTTGCCACTTTTTGTATAACCTTGCTAGCCTGGCAGTAAACCCAGCTGAAGTGGCATGTGCCTTACCCCCAGGCTGCCCCTAAACTACTGCCTTGCAGACAGAGTTGCACATGTGGACTTCAGGTGTCTTAGCTGCCTCTGGATTCTTTCTCCCTCTTACTTGCTTCTGTCTGGTTGCTAAAAGTCCATGCCGTCTAGCTAGGAATTTAGTCTCTCTGGTTTACTTGAACCTTAAATATCTGCTCTATCTCTTCCCTCCATAGCACATTGTCTGGGTTGCCCCCCACACTGCCTTGTGTCTGTTCTTGCCCAAGCCAAACGCCTGCCCGCTCTTGAGTTCAGAACCCTGGACACATTTGTTTGTTGTTGTTTTTGTTTTTTATGTCTTGGAAACCTCAACTCTAACATTCCCTTGACAATTTGGGAACTGGTGCTTTCTCTTGATGGGTGGGGAAACCCTCTAGAGATAGCCACTGAGATGCAAAGATGGTCCCCTATTCAATCACAATAATACATGCCTGGAACTTTCTACTGTATGACTACAAAATGCCAGCTGTCTCCATTGCTTCTGGGCCACCACATTGCTGCAGTCTTACTAGAGACTTGGAGCTGTGTCTTTCATTAGGATAGCAGAAACAAGTCCAGCTGTTGCTTGCACACCCCAACATCTACCTTGTAATCTCAAGCTTTTAAGTGCTGTTGGTAGAATCCTTGTTTTTGTCTTCTCCTGACTGGCAAGATCCCCTCAAGTTGGGAAAGCATAGCATGCTGGGTACTTGGAACTCAGCAGACCAGTCAGAGTTGCCCAAAGAGAGATGACCAGGTAAATTCTAATTCAGCTGAGAGAGACTGCTGTTAGACCTCATTTTTGGAGCCTTTTACTAAAATACTAGAATCTACCTTGTGTTCCCAGTACCCACTGAGATGGCCTTAGATTCCACCTCCAGGATGGCCGAACTCATGGGATAAATTTCTTTCTTTCTTTTTTTTTTTCAGTAACAGCTTTATTGAGATATAATGCACACACCATATAATTTATGCATTTAAAGTATGCAATGTAGTGGTTTCTAGTTACAAAGCTGTGCAGCCATTAACATAATCAATTTCAGAACACTTTCCCAAAGAACACTATATCCTTAAGCAGTCATACCCCATTTTTCCTCAAACTCTAACCCCTGGAAACCACTACTGTCTATTATGGACATCGCATATAATGGAATTATATAATATGTGGCCCTCTGTGACTGCCATCTTTCACTTAGCATAGTGTTTTCGAGGTTCATCTATGTTGTAGCATGTGTCAGTACTTCATTCCTTTTTATGGCCAAGTAGTATTCCGTTAATACAATATTTTACCCATTCATCGATTGATAGAAATTTGAGTTGTTTGCATGTTTGGGGTATTGAGTATAGTGCTGCTGTGAACGTTCATGTATATGATTTTACATGGACATGTGTTTTTATTTATTTTGGTTATATACCTTGGAGTAGATAGAATTACCTTTGAATCCATTTAAAATATGTTAAGTTTTTTGACACTTGACTAATTGAGTTTGATTATCCTTAGTGGCACTGTGCACCTTTTGCCCTGCTATGAGAAGAGAAACTGCCTTGCATCTGTCAGAAATGCAATTCAGTATTCAGATGGATGATGTTAAGGTGCCCATTTGCTTTATGATATACTCTTGTGTATCTGGAGCACATTTTACAAATTTTAAAAGAGCTCAAGTTGGTAGCCTTTTACTACTCAGGTAAGCAGCAGTTTAGTCTTATAAGGGTATATTTTATTGTTTAATCCTGGAATAATATTATTGAAATGAACCTTGGATACCTACTAACCCAGATTTTGTAGTTGGGGAAGCTGAGACTCAGAGTCCATCATAAAGCCAATAATAGAAAATGAATAACTTGATTCTCTTTCGTTAGAGAAGGCTGACTGAATTATAAGTACATGTAATAAGCTTCCTAGCTTTACAAAAAGTAATATTTTTAATTTCTTGAGTTCAAGATTAAAGTTCCTTATAATAAATAACTAAATCCTATAAAACTGAAGAGCTAAGGCATAAAACCAAAATCCTTTATAAAGGCCGGGATGGAAATTATGGATGAGGAGACTCAGGCCTGTAATCCCAGAACTTTGAGAGGCTGAGACAGGAGGATCTCTTGAGGCCCAGGAGTTCGAGATCAATCTGGGCAACATAGCAAGACCCAGTCTTTAGGAAAAAAAATGAAATAAAATAAAATAAAGGCTGGGAATTGGGTACCTGCTCTGTGTTAGACTCCATGGTTCTTCACCAAGTTCTGCACTAAATCTTCAGGGATGTAAAATAAATAGAACATATTCTTTGCCTTGATGGAGCACAGCTTTTGGTTATTTTGGTTTTACTGTCCTAACCACACTGCTTATAGTCAGTGGTACTTGCCTCTGTGATCTATTTCAATGTGGTTAGGTAAGTTCAGCTTCCATAAGTCCAATAATGTGTGAGTTATGAATGGGCTTTTAGCCTTCACCCAGGATAGCAGAGAGGGTAAGTCTACAATGGCTGACAACCACAATAAAATGAAATTTACACAGGCATATATTTATTTCTTCAACATTCTTATTTTTGCTAGAAAAGTAATATACAAATTACAAGTTTCTGAAAAGATAAATTTTGGTCACATTCTGATATTCTGTATCCTTATATTTTCTAACCTATCTTCACATCATACAGGAAATAAGAATAAATCCATTTGTTGTAATTACTGATGCTTAAGATCCTTGCATAAGTCTCTTTTCACATTGGGGTAGCAGCAGAGAATTCTTTTTTAATTCCTAAAAGCATGAAGAATCCAGACACCAATCTCCAGCTTCCAAAGTGTGTGTAGGTATTTATGTATATGTATGTATGCATGTACTCATGCAGCAGTATCTGTGTGTGTACATACATCACATGCATGCACACACATACACATGTACATCCTGGAAGATGTGCCTACCTTTTTAGTACCCTCTGGTAAGGTTTTATAATTTATTACATCATAAACATTCCTTACTGAAGTTCTTCTTTTATATTTTATATTGTTTGTTGTTTTTATGACCTCATTTTTTTACCTTTATGTTTTTCAACAACACAGGCTAGGAGTATATATGTGGACATTTGAGACCTGACCCCAGTATGAACCCCAGCTCTGCAACTCTCTTTGTGCTGTCTGTTTAAATTTGTAGAGGTGTGGTTTATTTTGCTGTAATGATAGGAGTCATACGTACCTCATTAGGCTTAATGAAATAATTAAATGTGATTATTAAATAAGGTGATGTTCAAAGAGTGTTTAATAACAGTGTGTGGTACATTGTATATAATAAATGTTAGTGGGATGACTATTTTACAATATAATAATAAAGCATTCCTCTTATATTGGAATGCTTTGATTATTTTTCTTTTTAAAAATCTGACTAAATTGCTGAACACTTTATACTTCTAATCATTTTTCAGCCTATTTTTATTTTTCTAAGTAAATGATCATCTGCTATTAATGATGATTTTATCTTTTCCTTTCCAGTAGTTATTTAAGTTTCACATTTTATTGGCTTGTCTAGAATTCCAGGAACAATTGTAAATAATGTGGATAATGCCAACCTTGTCTAGGTCCTGTCAGTAGCAGAGATCTCTTTATTGTTTCATTTAAAAACAATGTTCTACAAATATTTATTGTATGTTTCTATGTGCCAGGCACTGGCCTAGGTGATAGTGACTCAGTTGTTCCTAGCTTTGGAACTGAACTCTAATAGGGAAAGTGCATTCATCACATAATCATACTCACATGTATATGGAATTACCACTGGTTACAGCAATTGCAAAAGAAGTATATGGTGCTATGAAAAGGGGCATTTGACCTAATTACACTTGAATTTAAATCTAAAAGATGAGGCATTAGCTAAACAAAAGGGGGTTAGGAGAGGGTGGCACACGGATAATTTCCAGCAGAAGGAGCCTATGCAAAGGCCGGCAGAAGGGTGCATGGTACATTCCAGGAATGGAAGAAGCCAGGCACAGTTGGAGTACTGAGAATGAGACAGGGTTTAATGTGGCATGCTGCTAGACAGGAAGGCAGAGGCCAGACGATTACGGCCTTACAGGCTATGTTGATTTGAGTCTATCCCAACATCAATGGGAAGTCATTCAAGTAATTAAAGTGGGAGTTATGTGACCAACTTTTTATTTATTTCAAAAAGGTTAGTCCAGCTGTATTGTAGAGAATGGATTAGAAAGGATAAGGATGTTGTGAGAGCGATCACATAGGAAGCTATTGCCTATTCCAGGCAAGAGCTCGGACCGGAATGGTGACCATGGTAGAGATGGAGTATGGTGGATGACTTTGAGAGACATGTAGGAGATAAAAGGATCTGTCACTGGAGTGCGTAAGCAGGAGTGTGATGGCAAGTCTGAGTCCTAATTAAGATGCCTCTCGACTTCCAAATGGAGATGCTAAGTAGTCAGTTGGATGTGTGAGTCTGAAGTGAAGCGGAGTGGTCTGAACTGGAATGGTACATTTATGCATCATCTGTGTATCCAGGGATTGAAGCCAGGGGCATGGACAAGAATTTTCAGAATACTATGAGGAGTGCAGAGGGTCTAGGACTAAGTCTTGAGGAAATTCAACATTCAGTGGCTGGGTGAAGGACACTAAGCCGCAAAGGTCTGTGAGAAGAGATCAGCGAGATATGATGAAAGCAGAAGTCTGTGGTGTGGTGGAAACCAGTCAGCTGTGTTGCATGCCATGCAGAGGCGGAGAGGAGAGGGTTCAGCATTGGCACTGGGTTCAGCAATGTGAAGCCACTGGGGACTTAAGGAAAGGTCATTTCAGTGGAGGAGCGGAGATGGAAACCAGATTTGAAAGGGTTGAGGAAAGAATGATAAGTGACAGAGTGGAGATGAATAGAGGAGTTTTGTTTTGCAGCAAAAATTGGCCGTGTTAAAGAAGACAGAGAGGAGGAGATGACTAAGATCTCCTTGTGGGTTAAGGCAGATCTGTGTGGGTGTGGGTGAAGGATGGTGTTATTTAATGTCGGAGACCCTTGGGTACATTTAAAAAGCAACAAGAAAGCTCTAGAATGAAAGTGAAAGACAAAATAATAAATAGGTTTTCTAAGAAGATGGAAAGGGATGAAACTCCAACACAGTCGTGGAGATCAGTCTTAATTCATTGGAAGGGCAGCTTCTAATTGTAATAAGCAGGGAAAAGGCTAGTGAGGATATGAGAGTAGGTGGGTTTGTATGCTTATAAAAGGAAGTTCCCATCTGGTCATTTCTGTGCTTTTGTGCATATGAATATTTGCTGAAAGTGATTGGTAGGTGAATGACAGATGTTTGAGGTAATGATGTAATTTTATTATACTGCTGATTATAATATGCTATTATTTAATTTAGGACTATATATAAATATATATGAATGATACTGATGCATGTAAATGTACTCTATTTTGCATAGTGGAGTACAAGAATTCCTTTCTACAAATGGTAAAATGGGAATGAAGATTGCATTGGTATGGGCTCATTTGAGCATACTCCCAATAGAGATGTGTTCCCGATATGGTACATTAGCAACTGCCGTTTTGTTTTCTCCAAATCCCTTCAAATCATGACAGGCCTCGAGCTGTAGTTTCCTCCAGGTCCTCTTGACATAATTGGTCACTTCCGCTCAGGCTCCAGTGGTTTATGATGCCCTTCCTAAGGCCAAATGGCTTTCAACAATCTTTAATCTTTACCAGCTGGTTCCTAAAAAGAACTCACCTATTAGAAGTGCTACAAAACTTGCATTTTAACACCAAAAAGGATACCTTTGGATCCATAACATATTTTGCTTCACCCTTTTTCATTACCTGCTACTTTACAGTAGTACCCCTCCAGTCAAACTAGCTAATCAGCAGAAAGAGAAAAAAATTAACTCTTCTTTCCAATATGATCCTAGGCCTGTGTGTATGTGTGTATTTTGGAAACAAAGAACATCATTATATATAATATAGCATTATACAAGCCCACACTGTATGAAGCAGACCTCTTTTTTCCTCGTATAGGTTTAGGTATCAGGTTTTAGTAGTTTTGTGAGATGAACTGGCATTTTATATACCTTTAAATAATTTTAAATAGTTTATATTATAGACATCATCTGTTTAAAATGTTTGAAAGTGCTAGTTCCTACAACTGTCTAAATCTTGTCCTGTTTTTGGGATTGAGGGAAAGCATCATGGCTCCATCTTTAACATTATTTTTAAGTTTTCCCCCACTTATTGTTATATTCAATCCAAGTTCTTATAATAATTTTAAAATAAATTACATAATTTAGATTCCCTTGGGACAAAAACCATCCATTTCATGAGGATACTGAAATTTATTTTCTAGAGTTGTTCATCGAGTCTGAAGTGGCTGTAAGTCTCCCTGTTCTTCCTTTTCCTGCCACAAATAATGTGCAATCTATTTACTCTTTGGCCTAGAACTTTATAAAAATTCTAATATGTGGAGTTGGTGAGTTTGATTGTTTATTATGCACTTATGTTGGACTATATTATAGTCAGAGAATGTTACCTGCATAATTTATGACTTTCGAAACTTACTGCAGTTTTCTAGACTAATAGAGGATCTGTTTTTGTTAATGTTCCACGGATGCTTCAAGAAAGCATATTGTATCTATTTCTAGGGCCCAAGACTACTTGATTTTTAAAGCAACATAATTTTCTTACACAAATTATTTATTTTACAACTTGGCGTATTAAATACTGAGTAGCACGTAAAAGGCTCTGACTATGGATTTTAAAAATCTCTCCTGGTATTCTTACACTGTGTGTCTGTGTGTGTGTTATGTTATTTGACATGTTGAAGTAGTCAAGACTGTTATTTGCAAATGGCAGAAAACCAACCAAGCAAAAAGAACATGTCAGCTTATTTATTGGCTCTGCTTCTTTTCTTGGAGTCTGTGCTTTTACGCTTTAAATATTAATTTATTTCTTGATGAAGGCTAAAAAATATGTATATATTTTGAGACAGAATCTTTCTCTGTTGCTCAGGCTGGACTGCAGTGGTACAGTCATAGCTTGCTGCAGTCCCAGCCTCCTGGGCTAAAGTGATCTTCTCACCCCAGCCCCCGAGTAACTGGGACTATAGGCGCACCCACCACACCCAGCTAATTTTTGTATTTTTTGTAGAGATGGGGATCTCACTGTGTTGCCACAAGCTATGTATATTTTTCTTTTTCTAAAAAAAGACTCTTTCATGATAACACTGCAAAAGTCAAATGTGAAGTAAGGGATGTTGCCTTATGCTACAAAAGGATTTTATTTGAAAAATGATGCCGATGTTTCAGCACTTGATGTATTATATTCTAAATTCATAATTGTAATTATTACCTAAATTTTGTTACAAGATGAGGTAAACTTATTTTTATAATTTTTCCTTTTTTAACTTTGATTTTTGAAAGTAAATGCTTAATCAAATATTTTAAGGTGAGAAATGTCAAAGTAACATTGTAGGACCAATGTATGGGATGGGAGATATTTCGTGGCCATTTTTGGAAAATATACTCTACTTCAATAAGTGTCCTAAATCAGCTATTAAACTTATAAATTCTTTTCCATAAACTTACTTTAAGACAGAAGAGTTTGTCATGAGTGTTGTACAGTTCCATCCAGAATGGGTTATAATGGGGCTTTAAGTCCCACTTATTCAGAAAATGTTCCAATATAGTCTCTGGAATAAAAATTTCTGAAGAATTTCTGTTATAAATTAAAATATATTTGAAAGTTAACTGGATTTTTCTCAGATTTAAAAAAAAAGAAACATACTAGGAAATGAACACTTAAACCTCTACAAGGTAACTAAGTTTTGATATTTGCAAATAAAACCTAGAGTTATTAAGTTGTAGCAATGCCTTCTTATATCTCAGGTTAGCCAATGTTTATTTTAAAAGTTCATAGAAGATACATGCAGATTTAATACTGCATCCTGCCATGGCAGGGAACATAAAATTACAACTGAAGACAGCAGGAGAAAATTTATTAGAAAGAACTGAACATCACAAATATGTATTTTAGAAGTATCTTTGGCCAATACTACATCCTATAAAATGGTTGAATTGAAACATGGCATTTGGAAAAAGAACCACAACCTTGTAACATAATGGAATGTACATTCTTGCATGAAAATGAATTTATTTGCATATTTCAAATACCATAGTCAGTTGCTATTACAGTTTGTATGTGACTTTTTAATCAAAAGTTCGATTTACATCTTGTTCCATCTGATTTCCCAATAATTTTTTTTGTCTCAGCAGACAAATAATACTGGTTGAGAACATAGGCTTTGCGGTCAGACAGACCTGTCTGGCCTCAAAGGGAAAATATGCCTGTGAAAGTTCACATTTTCACAAGCAGCAGTCTTGTACTTTTTGGCTGTATTGCATTTTAGAATCCCTAGAGTATGTACAGAAGAAAGATCACTGAATTAGGAGGCAGGGAATTTAATTTTTAGGCTTGAATCTACCACATTTTTGCTGTCTTAGTTTCTCTCTAGACCTCAGTTTCCTTATTATTAAATTAATAAAATGGAGGTAATAATGCCATTCTTTTGACCTCACCGATTATTGTGAAAGCACCTTGTACACTTTGCAAATAGGAGGTGTTGTTATTGTTTTTCCTAGCAGTAGAAATGTTACAAATTACAGTCATAGTGAACAGGAACTCAAATCATAATTAAATTTTTGAGGAGTTATGTATCTGCCAGATTTAGCACATTTGCAGTGATATAGAGAAAATGTTATTCTTTAGCAGCTGATTCAAAAATTCCTCTTGGGGAAACTATTGTGACTGTTTGGAAGAAACACCTTGATGGCTTATTTGGGGGAACTCCTAGCTTTGAGTACATTTGGAATACAGATAAGTCCAAGGGTGGATGGGGAGTCGGGATGCGGAGAGAGGGAGTAAAGGGACTGAATTTAAAAGGTGAATGAAGGAATATCGTAGACTAGGAGACTTTGGATAATGCAAAGTTGTTTGCTCCCATGTGTACTCTGAAATACATCCTGCAGTCCTATGATAGTCAAAAGGACAGTGTTCTAAGAATGAGAAGACCTAAGACTCTATTTTGTTTTTTCCACAATAAATGATTCTATGTCATTGCATTTTTTCCTCTTTCCAATCTGCAGGCCATCAAGAAGCCATAGCAGTGTGCTTACACATCCAGACCCAGCAGACAGTCAATGACAGCTTGTGTGATATGGTCCACCGTCCTCCAGCCATGAGCCAGGCCTGTAACACAGAGCCCTGTCCCCCCAGGTATGTGCTGTCTTGTGCTCCTGGTATATACCATGTCGGGGTGGTAATACCCTCCCCTGCAGAGAAACCCACCTAAGTGCAGACTTGTGGGTTCACCGAAGGTAGATGTGCTAAGCCTGCTTCAGCGCTCTCTTCTCTGCTCAAATTCTGCTCCAGCCAGATTCTTGCCTAGGTGCTCAGATGCAGCCATGTTGAACAGGAATGATCTTGAGGTTGACTTTTGTTTGCATTGAACACTAATGAACATAAACTGGCCTGCTACCTGCAAAACCATGAGATCAGTGGATTTGTTCTGTTTCTCCTCCCTGTTTCCTCCAGGGCACTTCTTCCCTTAACATCCCATCAGAAAGCACAGGATTTGCATTAGAGTTAACATTGGTACATAGTAGGTGCTTAATCCATATTTGTTGAGTGACTGTGTAATCTCCTATTTCATAGCACTCACACTGATGTGTTATTACCTTTCCCACTGACTTGCCTTGGATCTCAGGTTGTGGGGTGTAATGTCATAAATCCCAATGAGTAGGGGAGGGTGACCTTCTTGATCTCTTTGACTGATAGGTTTACCTTAAAAGTTAATCTGCTTTCTTGCTTAAGTCCTGATAAGATCCTGAGGAATTTTATCAGAAGAGAAGTAGGTTGTTCTCATGTTCCTGTGTCCCTGGTGCTGCTGGCTACAGAGGATGATAACTGAACATCATTCGTTTCTCACACAAGACCTAGCCCCCAGTCTTTTCCTTCATCTCTTCTTTACCTTTATTATCTTATGACCCCTCTTCTGTGAGAAGAATTAGTTGCCAAAAATGCTGAGCCCATTCCTAGTCACCACCTGCCTCTCCTACCTCTTAGTCATCATGTTGCCCAGCTAATGAAATCCTTTCATTTGCTAAAGCAAGTTCTGCTATGTTTAGGACTCTCAGTGATTGAGGGAGGTTATTGTATCCTCCTGCCATATTAGTCTAAGGATAAGTATATTTTATGTTTATTCAGAAAATAAGTTGTGCTTCTGGAATTCTCTTGACCCTTCTGATTTTGATTCCATGCAATCTGTTGGCTATGATGTTTCTCCTGCCTTGATGGCATAAGGGTGGTGAAGGTGGGGATCAATACGTTAGGCCCCCCGAGAAATCAGGCCCTCCACATCCTGGAGATGGGCACCCCTTCCTTGAGAGTCTTGTTCTCTAGCCCACACAGTCTCAGAAGGAGGCCAGTGTGTGCCTCATCCTTGGTGAAATCAAACCTGCCATGTAATGGGCATGGTGTTTTGTATCCATTACCGTATTTCTCACTTCCATTGAGGCCTACAGAAGTACTGGGAGCTTGTTGGCTTATGTTAGAGCCATCTTGCTATGTGTGGTTGAGGTGATGCTGTAGGGGCCTGTAGACTTACCTTAGTAAACAAAGCAAGGGCCAGAAACAGCACTGGGAAAACTGTTTCCCTTTCACCTCCCACTCCCACCCCCAGGCTTATGGCATTTCAGAGTGATCCACGTTAGAATGCAGATTGCAGAAGAGACAATAAAGGAAGGGTTTTAGGAAGGTTTGATGTAATTAGGAGTCAAGACTTTGTCATACTTTGTCAAGTATGTCCAGACTTTTCCAAGAATAGCAAATATATTGGAGCAGTGTTGAATATGTATTCACTTGGAATGACCCTTTAATCTTTAGAGAAATAGCACTTGTGTAATGGCATGTAGTAATCTGAATTATTTATCTATGTTTCTTAGTTTTTTCTATTCTAATATTGGAACCACTGAAATAGATACTTTTGGAAAAGCCAGGGTTTCTGTTTTCCTCCCTTGCTACATCCCTCCCCTGAGGCAGTGAAGATGGAAATGGATGACCACCTTCCTGAACAGGAGCAAGGCACAGGGAGAAATACAGGGAGGGGGCAAAACGTAGTTATATTTCTCAACATATTTCCCTATGACATTGGAACCATGTACTACATCATTTTGTAAACTGTTTTCTTAAACTTAATCTGGGGATGGGGCATGAGGTGGATGTTAAATAAACAGCGTTTCAAGAGCAGGAATACTACGAGGACCTAAAATAAATTGGTGGGGCAGGGAAGTGGGGGAGGTTGGTGCAGGTCCTTTGTGAGGAAGTTATTTAAGATGTAAACACAGGCAGGAATCTGCCAGGAGAGGTGTAGAAGAATGAGTGTTCTGGGCAGAGGGAACAGTATGTGCAAAGGCCCCAAGGAAAGAAAGAGCTCAGTGTGCTCAAGGAACTGGAGAGAAAGGCAATCAGTGTGTCATCAGATGAGATATGAATGGGCAAGGGCCACGGTAAGTACTTGGACTTCATCCAGAGAGTCAGTGGGAAGCCACTGGAGGGTTTGAGCAATGAAGTAGTACATCAGATTTACATTTTTTTTTTTTTTTTTTTTTTGAGACGGAGTCTTGCTCTGTCACCCGGGCTGGAGTGCAGTGGCCGGATCTCAGCTCACTGCAATCTCTGTCTCCTGGGTTTACACCATTCTCCTGCCTCAGCCTCCAGAGTAGCTGGGACTACAGGCGCCCGCCACCTCGCCCGGCTAGTTTTTTGTATTTTTAGTAGAGACGGGGTTTCACCGTGTTAGCCGGGATGGTCTCGGTCTCCTGACCTCGTGATCCGCCCGTCTCGGCCTCCCAACAGATTTACATTTTAAAAAGATTACTCAAACACAGAAATGGGGAGAACAAAATGGAGACAATTAGATGAATTATAAATTTTTTAAGAAAATTACTTAAAACTAGGGATCCAGCCCACCATAATTCCATTTGAGTGTCCTCGATTTAAAGCCTGCCTCCATGTGAATCTGCAAATATCATCATTTCCTTTTTACTGTTTATATGACACCAACACCTTTTTTTTTTTTTTTTTTTTTTTTTTTTGAGACAAAGTTTCTCTGTTGTTGCCCAGGCTGGAGTGCAATGGCACAGTCTTATGGCTCACTGCAACTTCCACCTCCTGGGTTCAAGCGATTCGCCTGCCTGAGCCACCCGAGTAGCTGGGATGACAGGTCAGGTGCCCGCCAACATGCCCAGCTAATTTTTTGTATTTTTAATAGAGACGGGGTTTCACCATGTTGGCTATGCTGGTCTCAAACTCCTGACCTCAGGTGATCCACCCGCCTCAGCCTCCCAAAATGTTGGGATTACAGGCATAAGCCACCGCACCCGGCCACCAACAACATTCTTCATCAAAATAGTTGAATCCCTTCTATATTTGTAGCCATGAATATCAATGCACCTCTACTGTCTTTTCCAAAACTGCTCGGTGTATCCATCAGAAATACTGCTTTCCCAGCCATGGCCCCCATGCTCCAGTATTTTGCAGAGCAGTTTTAAGAGTTCTACAGTCCATAAATCCTTTTTTCTTTCTTTCTTTCTTTCTTTCTTTCTTTCTTTCTTTCTTTCTTT
>NC_045439.1:93141228-93141353 GCF_002776525.5 Piliocolobus tephrosceles | reverse complement strand
CTTTCTTTCTTTCTTTCTTTCTTTCTTTCTTTCTTTCTTTCTTTCTTCCTTCCTTCCTTCCTTCCTTCCTTCCTTTCTTTTCTTCCTTCCTTCCTTCCTTCCTTCCTTCCTTCCTTCCTTCCTTC
>NC_045439.1:93131438-93141128 GCF_002776525.5 Piliocolobus tephrosceles | reverse complement strand
TTCTTTCTTTTCTTTCTCCCTTCCCTCCCCTCCCCTCCCTTCCCCTCCCCTCCCCTTCCCTTTTCTTTCTTCTTTTTTTTGAGACGGAGTCTCACTCTGTTGCCCAGGCTGGAGTTCAATGGTGCAGTCTCGGCCCACTGCAGCCTCTGCCTCCTGGGTTCAAGTGATTCTCCTGCATCAGCTTCCTGAGTAGCTGGGACTACAGGCATATGCCACCACACCCTGCTAATTTTTGCATTTTTTGTAGAGTCAGGATTTTGCCATATTGGCCAGGCTGATCTTAAACTGACCTCAAGTGATCTGCCCACCTCAGCCTCCCAAAGTGCTGGGATTACAGGCGTGAGCCACTGCACCCGGCCCATAAATCCTTTTCTATGTACTGTTTTATTTAAAACAGTGAATGAACCTGTTCACAACTTATGTCTGCACTATATCAGGTGTTTTGCTGCGCAAAAATTTGAAAATCATTGCCCTAAGTAGTCTCTTTTTGGTGAAAAGTAGCTAGTACTGTTCTTATTAATAGCCTCACATTCTTTCAGAAATGTGCTAATAAATATATAATGAATAAAGGCCCTTGTTTTCTGTATATGAAAACTGAAATTTAGTATTTTTAGGTGACTGGTAACTTCTCCATGAGCACACACTAAATAAATTGCATACTACAACATAAAACCCAAACATGGAGCGTTTCTCATGAGATGTCATCTAGTCCAAATTCTGCCTTTTCAGGATGGCCAAATGGAAGCTGTGGGAGCCTACATATCATGCTACTGGTAGAGCTGGTCTCCTGATTTCTAGTCCCTCCACTAGCCATCCCCTTGGTCTGCTGTAGCCAGTACTGTCTTTCTAGAAAGATGACTACAAAAAATAATGATTTGGAATTTGCACAGATTTAAAATTGTGACTACAGTTTGGCTAAGTGTGATTTTTTTTTTTTTTTTTTTTTTTTTGAGATAGTGTCTCTCTCTGTTGCTCAGGCTGGAGTGCAGTGGTGTGATCACAGCTCACTGCAGCCTTGAACTCCTGGGGTCAAGTGATCCTCCTGCCTTAGCCTCCCATGTTACTGGGATTACAGGAATGAGCCATATGTGCATCACTAATTTTTTAAAATTTTAAAATGTTTTTAGAGGTTAGGTTTTTCTCTGTCATCTAGGCTGGAGTGGTTGTGCAGTCACAGCTCACTATAGCCTTGACCTCCTGGGCTCAAGATATCCTCTCATCTCAGCCTTCCAAGCTCCTAGGATTATAAACATGAGTGACCACACCCAGCTAGGTATGATATATTGATAGCCATTAACAAAGAAGAGTAAAAAGAAGAAAACACAACCCAATATGTTGGGGTATATTTTATTTCTAGATTTAAATCTTACTGCACATTGATGTGAAACTAGTCTTCACCAGACTGCTCTGTTTCTAGCCAAGTAACAACTAAAACAGAGAAAATGAAAATGATAACAGCATGAAAGGCACTTCAAATGAGAATGATTTGCATGTCACAGGATGAAAAGAGAGGCCCTGAGAACACTGATGAAACTCTCAGTTTTATTTTTCTGAAAATAACTGTTACATTCTTGCTCCGGAAGTGAAGGTAGCCATAATGTTTCATCATATAATTTTTTCAGAAAAGAAAGCCAAAATATGAAACAATTTACAATTCATTCTCTGTCATTCTAAGAATTAGTGCATAAAGTTGGCATTACAACCACAATTACATTCAAGATAAGATAACTCAATTTTATAATTTTTAATTTAAATTTTCAAGACTAAGTCCAAATCAAACATTTTCTCCCACTTTATCATGAAACCTGAGTTTCTTTTCTGAGGGGAATCACATAAAGTAAGTGGCCTTTTATGGTTTTAGTTCTCTGATAATATGAACTTGAGATTCTTGACAGTTTACTTTTCAGTACTTAATGAATTTGTCCTAATCATGTGTAACTGCCACTGCCTTAATTCAGAGATGTTTTACCTGAACTGTTTCAACAGTTTCTAAATGAACTCTTGCCTCTCTTGTTTCCTGCTCTGATCCATGTGCACACGCATGACTCTGAAAGATCTTTATCTCTCTAAGTTGCAAAATGACTCTGTGCGCCTCCTCATGAAACCTTCAACAACGCTCCTTTATCTATGGATTCAAATCCACATTCTCTACTTTGGCATGTGTTTCTTTCCTGGGGCTGCCATAACAACCAGAAACAGAGTGGCTTAAAGAACAGAAATTTATTGCCTCCCAGATCTGGAGACCAGAAGTCCAAAATTAAGGTGTCAGTGGGGTCGATTCCCTCTTAGAGCTGTGAGGGAGCCTCTGTTCCATGGCTTTCTCCTGGCAGGTAACCTCTGGCATTCTTTGGCTTGTGAATGGCATTGTCCCTGTGATTTCATATTGTTTTCCTTCTCTGTGTCTTTGTGTCCACACTTCTCCTTTTCATAAGGACACCACTTATATTGGAGTAGGGCCTACTGTAATGACCTCCTCTCGATCATCTGCAAAGAACTGATTTCCAAATAAGGTCACAGTCACAAGTACTGAGGGTTGTAACTTCCACATCTTTTGTGGGAAGGCAATTAAACCACAGCATATAAATGCCTTTGTGACTCTGGATCCAACTCTTAAACCACATTTCCTGTCACCTCCACCACACACACACACACACACACACACAAACACACACACACTCTCACAGAGAGAGACAGAGACAGACGGACAGACAGACAGACAGACACACACTCAGGCTCACCCTAAGGAACTTGCTCAGCAGCCACAATAAATTATGCACCATGACCCACACTCCTGCTCATTCATGCCATTTGGACGTTTGCACACACTATGCCCTCTGCCTCTTAGAGACCTTCCCTACTATGACATTAGTTAATTCTCTCCCATAAAAGTAATCGTTGGCTCACTTCTCACTAGTAAAATTAAGTTCAACAGAATGTGAGATAGGATCCAAACCTAAGACACTTGATAGCAAGGAACTCTCAAAAGTCAAAAGAAAACTGGAAATAGATCAGGGACATGGGATTAGAGCCCCAGTTCCACGTCTCTCAAGGAATTTCAGGTGAGTTCCTTAGCTCTCTGGACACTGTTTCTTAATGTGAATAATGAAGAAAGGTGTTGGACTTTATGATCACCAAGGTCCCCCAAGCTCCAATCTTTCATTTTTGGGTAGTGCTTTCAGGTTGCATTTTTCACTCATGTCTTCAAATTATGTCTAGTCCTTTGGCAGCAATCCTTATGTCCACACATGAATAGTGTGAAGTGCTTGGGGTTTTAGTTCTAAGAATGACAGCCTTGGTTTGACCTGCCCAGGAGGTCAAGGCAGGGTTGAGTTTAGTTTGCAATGCTCTTCCATTGCCCACCAAACCAGAACAAGATTTAGCAACAAATCTAGAAACTGTTTCTTAAGTTTGCTGAAGAAAACTTAATGATTTATTCATGCCTCAGCCTGTGTACTGTATCCCATTTCTGTCATCAGTGTGCCTCAGCGAGAGTTCTTACACATTCCCTTCCTCAGCAATCTCTTGCCCACAGAGCTTCCAGGCTAGGAATAATAGAGCAGACAACATGTCTTGGCTCCTTTGCAAAATTAAGAGTCTGTTTTTATGTGAAAGGAAATACTATTCCTCATTTCAAAGTAGCAAATTTAGTAAACTTTTCAAAGGTTGAGACTTATATTGGAAAAAAACCCAGCAGAGACAAAGGTTTGATGCCAAAATAAAGGTAAGTTTACAAAAATGTTTTAGGTTCTAGAAACTAGTGGTGTAGGAATAACAGGAACAGAGTGTTGCATAATATTTTCCATACAAATATTTACTGACTCCAAGGGCAATAGCAGTAAAATATCACCCCAGGGTGAAACTTACCACTGAGATTGTGTTGGACAGCCAGTGGATCTTTATTTACCCAAAGGCAAATGTATTTGATGTATTAGCCTGGACTCTCCAAGGTGGGGTGTTGGATGTTTATTTGCTTTTATGGGGTTACTCCCCCGATCTATCCTATAACTGCTGAGTGCCTGCTATTTATGGAGTTTGCTTTTTCCAGGAGAGAGCCAGCAGCTTGTAGAAACATGCTGGGTTACATAATGGTCCCACTAGTCTGAGGAGAGCCTTCTTCTCTAATAGGATTCAACACTGCTAGGGAAGAAAGGAGGAAAGCAAGAGGCAACAGTGATGTGTTTCTATACCAACTTGCTACCTATTTCTTAATATAAAAAACAATTCTTTATTGAGTTCATTGTCTGTGAATAAGAAATTGTTACCCATTTCTTAAATAAAAACAGCTCCATCTCCAGTTCCTCGTGACTCTGATTTGTCTAGCTATACACTTGCTTGAAAGATGATCATCCTGAAGTCACATCAATAAAGTTACAAATTTAAGCTGAATTGTTTTAATCATGAAACAGAAGCCTTCTAATTATTTAGCTATGTATTCCAATTGTCATCCAGATATGACCCGTGTATCTACTTGTAGTGACTTCAGTCACATTCAAAATTTCTGGAATTTAGATATTATCAATTATAGTCTAAGTAATTAATAGACTTCCAGTTAAGATGGTGTTATAATATCATATTCTGTTCCAAATACAGATCAATGGTAGATGCAGTATAAAAGGAGGCATACCAAAGACACAATTAAGAAAACAATTACCTGGCCTAGGAAAGGAATGGAAGCATGAGGTGGTGAATGGAGCTACACTTGTGGTTATTTGGAGCTTGAGGTCCCAAAGCAATCGTAGCAAATGACAGTTCAGTTTTTAAGACAGAAGAAAAACAGTTGATGATTTGGGGAAAGGGAAGAAAATTAAGAAATATGGAAGTAATGTCAGAGAATCAAGATATGAAGTAATCTGTTTACTAAAACTTAAGAAAAAATATCCACTCCTAGTATCAACAGAAACAAATGAAAATAAATCCCCACATAAATACAAAATAGTGAAACTACAGAAAATCAGGGTAGATAAGAAAATATTAAAAGCTACCACATATGAAAAACAGATTAACTGCAAACAACTTATCAACAACTTGAGTTTCTGGAAGACAAAGGAATAATATCTTCAGAGTATTGAGGGAAAATCATGATCACCCTAGAGCTAAACTTGCTGAACTATTACTTCAAATATGTGACTGTATATGTCAATTTCTAACCACATGATGGACTTGATATCCTTAAAGGCTTTTTGCTAAATACCTCTAAAATGCTGGGTAAAATACGTAAAACATATCTTGAAATGCAGAACTAAGCTTGTAAGAAAGTAAGAAAAATCTTCAGAAGCCAAAAACAAGCTGAAGCATTGTCTTAGTGGAGACAGTTGTCAGTAACCTACACTTTTTGGCTTTAAGATCTTTTGCCTGATAGACAAGTCCTTAGACCTTCAGAAGGTGAGAAATAGAATGGAGATTCCCCATACAAAACCAGGGTCTACCTCAATGAAAAGGTAAATTCAAAAAATGAAATCCATCCTGTAAAGAGATTGCAAGGAGAACTATCTGTCTCAGCTCTGCCTCTGAATGGAAGGAATCAGAAAGGCTCCCCTGAGAATCTAAGAGCTACAAGTAGCCCTTTATGTAGGAGTAGGGTTTATATTCACTCTTTGTGATCTAAAAAACTGGTTCATACTGGTCTTGATAGAGGTGATGTAAATCCTGTGAGGAGGAGTGTATCTTCTACCCAGACCTTAAAATTCCCACAAAGACATAACAAGCATTAGCTCATAATCAAAATTAAAAAAAAAAAAAAAAAAAACACATGAAGAAACAATGTGTGAGAGTCAATGGGGGAAAAAATAGAATCAGATACACAGAGCATCATAAATTGGAATTATCAGGTACAGAATATAAACGTAAGTTTATTTAAAATATTTACATATATAAAACAGGAAATTAAAAATCCATGCTAGAAACAATAAACTATTAAAAATACTTGGAAGATTGTTTAGAAGAACCAATTATCACATTGAACCATCTGAAACTTTCTATTTGGTCAAAAATGGTCAAATATTGGCAGTTTATATGGTTCAGCTAATAGAATATCTAGAAGTTAAAAATATAGTGATTGAAATTTAAAAGTTATGTGCTGGAGTAAACAGTTAAAATGGAAGAGAGAGCTGAAAAAATTACCCAGAATAAAGCATGAAGAATAAATAAAATATGTAAAATATGCACAAAAGGTAGATACAGAGGAAATATTGAGAAGGTTTATAATATATAAAAATGGAGTTTCAAAAAGAAAACAAGAGGTGGGCATTTTCCCCCTGCCCTACAGATCTGTGGAACTTTGAACTTTAGGGGGTGATATAGGGTATCTGGCAGAAGAAATTTCTAAGAAGCAAATCGTTCAAGAGGTGACTTGGGTGCTCTGAAAAGCATTTAGTTTTATGCATTCACAAAGATATGATTTAGAATTGGAACTTCTGTTTAAAAGGGAAGCAAGGCATAAAGTTTAGAAAATTTGCAGCCTGACAATGCAATAGAAAAGAAAAACCCATTTTCTGAGGAGAAATTCAAGCCTGCTGCAGAAATGTGTATAAGTAACAAAGAGCCAAATGTTAATTGCCAAGACAATGGGGGAAATGTCTCCAGGGCACGTCAGAGGTTTTCATGGCAGCCCCTCCCATCACATGCCGCCCAGAGGCCTAGAAGGAAAAGACAGTTTCTTGTGCTAGTCCCCTGCAGGGCCTTGCTGCTTTGCGCAGTCTCAGGACTTGGTGCCCTGCATCCTAGCCATGGCTAAAAGGAGCCAACATATAGCTCAGGCCATTGCATCACACGGTGCAAGCCCCAAGCTTTGGTGGCTTCCACATGGTGTTGGGCCTGCAGGTGCAGAGAAGTCAAGAATTGAGGTTTGGGAGCCTCTGTCTAGATTTCAGGCAGAAGTGTGCTGCAAGGGTGGAGCCCTCATGGAGAACCTCTGCTAGGGCAATGCAGAAGGGAAATGTGGGGGTCAGAACCCCTACACAGAGTCCCCACTGGGACACTGCCTAGTGGAGCTGTGAGAAGAGAGCCACTGTCCTCCAGACCCCAGAATGGTAGATCCACTGACAGCTTGCACTGTGTTCCTGGAAAAGTCACAGACAACGCCAGCCCATGAAAGCAGCCGGGAGTGGGACTGTACCCTGCAAAGCCACAAGGGCAGAACTTTCCAAGACCATAGGAGTCCACCTCTTGCATCAGTGTGACCTGTATGTGAGACATGGAGTCAAAAGGAGATAATTTCAGAGCTTTCAGATTTTACTGCCCAACTAAATTTCAGACTTGCATGGGGCCTGTAGCCCCTTCATTTGGGCCCATTTATCCCATTTGGAATGGATGTATTTACACAATGCCTGTACCCCCATTATATCTAGGAAGTAACTAACTTGATTTTGATTTTACAGGCTCATAGGTGGAAGGGACTTACTTGCCTTGTCTCAGATGAGACTTTGGACTTGGACTTTTAGGTCAATGCTGGAATGAATTAAAGCTTTGGGGGACTGTTGGGAAGGCATGATTAGTTTTAAAATGTGAAATGGACATGAGATTTGTGAGAGGAGATGAAATGATATGGTTAGGCTTTGTGTCCCCACCCAAATCTCATCTTAAATTGTAATCCCCATAATCCCCACGTGTCAAGGGAGAGACCAGGTGGAGATAATTAAATGCACTAATGAAAATTAAATCTCCTTCCTCCAAAACTTAAGTAAAATAATTCATCCAAAAATATCCCCAAAAATATGCTAAGAAAAGAGAATCACATCAATAAATGATTGGATAAAGAAAATGTGGCATATGTACACAATGGAGTACTATTCAGCTATAAAAATAATGAAACCACGTGTTTTGCAGCAACGTGGATGGAACTGGAGGCCATTATCTTAAGTGAAATAACTCAGAAGTGGAAAGTCAAATTTCACATATTCTCACAGTGTTAGCTAAATAATGTGTACCCATGAACATAGAGTGTGAAATAGAATTTGGAGACTCAGATAGGTGGGAAGAGGGTGAGGGATGAGAAATTACCTAATGGGTACAATGTACATTATTCTGGTGTTGGTTGCAGGGAAAGTCCAGACTTTATCACTTTGTAGTATATCCATGTAACAAAACTGCACTTGTTACCCCTTAAATTTCTATAAATTCAATTTTTAAAAAGGAGAGAATCATACTAAATTCTCCCACTTTTAAAGTAAACAAATACGGTGACAGGTTCAGAAAGAAGTCAGGAAATGTTCTTGTACTTAAGCATCTATCATTCTGATGGATCATGACTAGTGCATTCACTTGTGATTCCTTTGCCTTTAAAAAAGAATGATATTAAAAGAAAAAATAAGTGCTTTATACTGTGAAAAGTGATAAAAAGGACTTCATGATTCTAACAAGAAAAAAGAAAAGAGAGTTATCAAAGAGATAATAGCAGGGAATATTTCAGAATTAATGAAAAAATATGAAACCTAGGAATCGGGAGTCACAGCAAATCCCAAGCAGGGAATAAAAAATACACATTCAGATACACTGTTGTTAAACTTTAGAACTCTAAAGAAAAAGAAAATCTCAAAGTCAGAGATACAGAAAAGATCCAGGGGGGGAACAATAATAAAAACTGACATTTTTTTCTCATGAGAAATAATGAAGCATTATCTTCAAATGGCTCAGAAGAAAAAATCACTGTCAGCCTAGAATTGTATATTATTAAAACAACATTTTAAAGATGAAATAGGGATATTTTCAGATTGTGATAGTATCTCCTTATGCAGCAGGCATCAACAAGGTAGTCTTATAGTAAGGTTGTATGACAATTAAATGAGTTAATACATATACTTTAAAAAGAACTGGACAGGCCGGGCGCGGTGGCTCAAGCCTGTAATCCCAGCACTTTGGGAGGCCGAGATGGGCGGATCACGAGGTCAGGAGATCGAGACCATCCTGGCTAACACGGTGAAACCCCATCTCTACTAAAAAATACAAAAAAAAAAAAAACTAGCCAGGCGAGGTGGTGGGCGCCTGTAGTCCCAGCTACTCGGGAGGCTGAGGCAGGAGAATGGCGTAAACCCGGGAGGCGGGGCTTGCAGTGAGCTGAGATCCGGCCACTGCACTCCAGCCTGGGTAACAGAGCGAGACTCCGTCTCAAAAAAAAAAAAAAAAAAATAAAGAACTGGACACATCGTAGGTAATAAATATTTACTAAAATTATGTTAGGTATTCTAGGTGAACAAAACCAGGAAATTGCACTATCAGCAAATTTTCACTAAAGACAATTTTAAAGAATGTATTAATTAAGCAGGAAAATGATCCTAGAAGGAGGGTCTGAGATATAAGAATGAATGATGACCGAAGCATATTGTAAAGATGTTTAATCTAAAAAAGTTTATTGACTATGGAAATCAATACTAGTTTCTGATTTATCAATTTGAAAAAAGAAATATTGTCCAACAAAGCCTTGTAAAACTCAGAGAGGTTGATTGATTAAAGTGCTTTAGGCCCTTATACTGTTTGTTAAGATGGAAATGACTTTGTTTAAGTCTATAGTTGTGAAATAGGGCCTTTAAAATTCTAAGGGTAAACCTAAAAATAAAATGTAACAGAGGGGAAGACAGAATAAAAAGTATAACAAGCAAAATCAATGCTCACAAAGCACAGGAAATAATTAAAATGAGAAGAATGGAAAAGAAAAAATAATTCTTAACAATAGTAACAGATGAAAGTAGTTCAAGA
>NC_045439.1:93090169-93131428 GCF_002776525.5 Piliocolobus tephrosceles | reverse complement strand
AGAAAAAATAATTCTTAACAATAGTAACAGATGAAAGTAGTTCAAGATAGCTCAGAAATCCTTTCATCTTGATCAACAAAAGGATGGACATACTGAACAACTCTAGACTTTTGTTACAAACATTTACAGTTATGCTATAAAAACCCTGGAAGATAACCTAGGAAATACATTCTAGACATAGGCTCTGGCAAAGATTTCATGACAAAGATGCCAAAAGCAATTGCAACAAAAACAAAAATTGACAAATGAGGCCTAAATGAAAGAGCTTCTGCAAGGCAAAATAAACTATCAACAGAGTAGATAGACAACCTACAGAATCAGAGAAAATATTTGCAAACTATGCATCCAACAAAAGCTTAATATCTAGAATCTTTAAGAAACTTAACAAATTAAGCAAAAAACCTTTGTCGCTTTAAGAAGTGGGCAAATTATGTGAACACTTTCCAAAAGAAGAGCTCCATGTGGCCAACAAGCATATGAAAACATGCTCAACATCACTAATCATTAGAGAAATGTAAATCAAAACCACAGTGAGATACCATCTCACACTAGTCAGACGGCTATTATTAAAAAGTCAAAAAATTACAGATGCTGGTGAGGTTGCAGAGAAAAGAGAACATTTATACACTGCTGGTTGGAATGTAAATTAATTCAGCCATTGTGGAAAGCAGTGTGGCAATTTCTCAAATAACTTTAAAAAATTACCATTTGACTCAGCAATTTCATTATTGGGTATATATCCCAAGAATTATAAATCATTCTGCCATAAAGACACATGCACACATATGTTCATTGCAGCACTATTCACAATAGCAAAGACATTAAATCAACGTAATTGCCCATCAACGGTAGACTGGATAAAAACAAATGTGGTACATATACACCATGGAATATTATGCAGCCATAGAAAAAGAATGAGATCATGTCCTTTGCAGGAACACGAATGGAGCTAAAGATCATTACCCTAAGTGAACTAATGCAGGAACAGAAAACCAAATACCACATGTTCTCACTTATAAGTAGAAGCTAAATACTGAGAACACATCAACACAAAGAAGGGAACAACAGACACCAGGGTCTACTTGAGGGTGGAAGGGTGGGAGAAGGGAGAGGATTGAAAAAGTACCTACCTGGTACTATGCTTATTAATATGGGTGATGAAATAATCTGTACACCAAATCCCCATGACATGCAATTTACCTATATAAAAAACCTGCACACATACCTAAAATAAAATTTTAAAAAATTATAATTCTGTATGTTAAAAGTCAAAGATCAGTGCTAAATGAATAGAAATACTAATTTATGTATTGATTTTGTCTTTTTGCATGTTAATTGATTTCTAGATATCAAAAATCTAGAAAAAATAAAATTTCTAGAATTCAAAAATAATCTAAAACTTGTATCACCTTATATTAATCAGGGTTCCTAGGTATAAGCAGTATAAACTAATTCTGCTTAACTTGAGCTAATAATAAACTTACTAGAAAGATACTAAGTGATCCACAAAAATAATAGGCTGGCGAACTAAGTTTATAAATTTTTCAGGAGCCAAGAGAGATTAAATTAAAAGAAAACATGAAGTCATACCAAAGTCATGTCTGGTTAGGTATTTCTGGACACTTGTGGCCATTACCATCACTAGACCTTTTACAATGATGCACTCACCACCAATGCCTGGTCCCATATACCACTTCCACTCGGTGGGCTACTGCTGGTCACATCTAACTGTATGACTTTGCAGATAGATAATGTCCCCTTTACAATAAGCAGCTTGTCACATGGTCATCTGATGGATCATGGTCAGGCGTTTCACCATGGTCAGGTGTTTAGTATCTAAAAATGCCTAGAACTAGGCTAGAGCTATTTTATAGGAGGAGTATTGCTACCCTTTAAAAGGGCGGATTTTATATTATGTAAACTGTATCTCAAAGCTGTCATTTAAAAAAAAGCATTGCATAGCTAAGACATTTAATATTTTATTATGGTTACATTTTCTTTTGAGTGCAAGTTTTTTCTCTGGAGTTGTTAATTTCCTTTCTCTTTTTTTGTTTGCCTGATTTCAATGATCCCATCATTAACTTATTCTCAAAATCTTTATCAGAATTTAAATATTCTCTCAGTACATTCAAACACATTTTGTTTTACATTACATATTCTGTTTCATAACTTTCTTAGTGCTTTAGCACTGTGTGTTTATATTGATTTCTGGTCAACTGAGATGTTTCATTTGTATGAGGGAATATCTTACCCTTATGTCTTTAATTGGTATTGCTATATTTTGTAACAAAGGGGTGCTTAATTAGATATTTTACTCTATTCTCCAGCCCTCTCTCACCTTCCCACCCCCAAGCCTTTGCTTTTTGGATGTGCTAATTCAAATTAAAAAAAATTTTTATCATGAATATCTGTTAAAATTTACAAATGTTTTTCTGTCTCTATTGAAATGATCATATGATTTTTTTCCTATAGTTTGCTATGTCATAGACACTGATTGAATTTCCAAGATTGAACCAATTTTGCCTTTCTAGGATAAACCCAGATTGGTCACCATGTAACATTATTTTTCGCTTTATCACTTGATTGCTAATATTTTATTTAGGATTTTTAAATCTGTTTATGAGTGACATTGGCTTAAATGAGTTGGGAAGTTTTCCCTCTTCTTACATTTTTTAGAGAGTTTATGTAAGGTTGGAATCGTTTATGCCTTAAATGTTTAGTTCACCAAGGAAGCCATGTGACATGGAGTTTATTTTTAAAATACTTTAAATTACAAATTTAATTTAATAGATATAAGACTATTCCGATTTCTCTTCCTTTGTGTGTTAGTTTTGATAAGTTGGTTTTTGTAGGAATTTTTTCAGTTCATGTAAATTTTCAAATTTATTGACAATGTTTTTCATTACTTACTGTACTTTTTTTCATGCCAAAATGTCCCCCCTTAAATTCCTGATTTTATAATGTGTGCCTGCTCTCTTTTTTCTTCACATTTTATCAATAATTTATTAATCTTGTTAGTCTTTTGAAGGGCCAACTTTTCTTTTTTTTTTCTTTAGACAGTCTTGCTCTGTCACCCAGGCTGGAGTTCAGTGGCCTGATCTCGGCTCACCGACACCTCAGCCTCCTGGGTTCAAGCAGTTCTCACGTGTCAGCCTGCCAAGTAGCTGGGATTACAGGTGTGCACCACCACACCCAGCAAATTTTTGTATTTTCAGTGGAGATGGGGTTTCACCATATTGGACAGGCTGGTCTCAAACTCCTGACCTCAGGTGACCCAACCACCTCAGCCTCCCAAAATGATGGGATTACAGGCATGAGCCAATGCATCCTGCCAGGACCAACTTTGTGTTTCATTTTCTAATTCATTTATTTTATTCTCATGTTTATTGTTTCCTTTCTTCTACTTTTTTGGGGTGTAATTGCTATTCTTTTTTTAACCCCCTGAAATGGTTACTTAGATTATTATTGTCAAACTTTTAAATATATCATTTAAGGCTATTGATTTTCTTCTAATCATGGCTTTAGCTAAATTCCACAAATTTTGACACTTGATGTTTCTATGAATGTGCATTTAAAAATACTATTTACTTTCCCTTGTGATTTCTTCTTTGACCCATGGGCAATTTAGAAGATTACAGCACAATTTCTAAGTATTTGGGGTTTATCTAATTTAGTTCCACTGTGGTCAGAAAATATACTGAATTAGTCACCTCATACTGCCATAACAAAATACCATAAGGGTGGCTTCAAAGACAGAACTTTGTTTTCTCACAGTCTGGAGGCTGGAAAGTCCAAGATTAAAGGGTTCAGTTTTTGGTGAGGGCTCTGTTCCTGGCTTTCAGACAGTGGATGTCTTGCTGTGTCCTCACATGGTGGAGAGAGAGCAAGCTCCCTAGTGTCTCTTTTTACAAAGGCACTAATCCCATCATGAGGACCCCACCCTCATGTCCCCATCTAATCCTAATTACCTCTCAAAGGTCCCATCTCCAAATGCTATCATGCTGGGGTTTAAGGCTTCAACGTTTGAATTTGTTGGTGACACAAACCTTCAGACCACTTCACAGACCCGTATTGTTTTAATCTGTGGATTAATTTGCTTCTTTTTTACTTAGAATTTATACTTTCATTTAGGATTTAGGATATATAACCACATGCAAAAGTTTGCTTTATATATATTTGTCAGCTTTTCTGTTCAGATTTTTTCTAGCTTTATAATATGCATAAAATAAAATATTTTCATCTTATTTTGAAACATTTAAGATAATATGGGAATTCACTTGTTTCTTGAAAATTTGTAGGACTTGACCACAAAACTAGTGAGGTTCAGTCCCTTTCTTGAATGGAACTTTCATAGTTCCTTAGAAGGTTATCTATTTTATCCATATTTTCAAATATATTATTAAATCTCTGATATTCTTATTAATGTCTGCCTTGTTAATATGCCAAGGGTTTAGTGAAGTATTTTAAAGATTTTAAATTTTTTAATTTTTTTGTCCATTTTTCCTATACTTAACAGCTCCTGCTTTTTACAAGTTTATGCTTTATATTTAATCTCCATACTTGTGTGATTATTATATATCTTCATTGTGAAATTTTTCCTTCATAAATAAAACTTTTATTTTGTCCTGTTATATTTGCATTAAATACTATTTTTCATTTTCTTTTTATTTACATAAGTAGGGGATGTTTATAATAGAAAATTAGAAAAGAGAAAAACTGAGAATCATTTTTAGATTAAATACTAATTAATTTTTTCAGAAAAATAACATTTTTTCCTGATATGAGTGCTTATTGTAATAAAAATCAGAGAAAAAATCAGCAAGAATAAAGAAAATAAAAATCCTATAGTTAGGTATCATCACTGGTAATATTTTAATGTATAATTATTCAGACTTTTTTCTGCATGCATTTACGTATACTCTACAAACTATTTTATGACCTGCTTTTCTTTTCTATTAAAAATATGTCATGATTGTATTTCTATGTTAATAACTATACATCTACTTTATTATTTTAATGGCTGCTAGCATTGTGCTGTATGAATGGACAATTATTTTCCGCTTTATTGTTAAACATTTATATGATCTCCTTCCATTTTGTAAAATGTAATTCAATCTAATATTTGTGTGTGTGCTATTACAAACTACCCTAGAGCCAGCATCCTTTGACGAACATTTTAAACATTTAAAAATGGTTTCCTCATGATGTATCTCTACAGTAACTAGTGAAGAATTCATGTTTGCTAATTAAATATGCACAAGTTAAAATAACCATAATGTGTAATTTTTCACCCATCAGATGGGCGGAGACTTTTCCCAGTGATATTCTCCAGTGTGGTTATGGGTATAGGCAACTAGGCGCTCTCAAATGCTTCTGGTCGGAGTGTAAATTGGGAGAATCTTCCTTGAAGGCAACTTGGAAATATGTGTCAAAAGCAGCTGCCCTGGTTTTTCATTTTTACAGATGTTTTATGAGAAAACCTGATTTTTCCAAGATCTTATTGGAAAGGAATCACATTATATATATGTTGTAAATCCAATCCTAACATAAAAGAATTTTCGTAGGGATATTCCAAATAATGAAGCCAGGTGCCCTGAAGATTTCCTGAAGTGTGCTTTTAAACATTTAAAATTTCTTTTGACACCTGTATAAATCATCATTGCCTTGGGACTCCATTCAAAACAAAACCAGGATTTTATTTTTGATATATAGTGGTACGAAGGATAGGATGGGAACAGATCTGCTTTTTACTCTGGACTTTCCCAAACAGGTAAGATCTTTAAACACTCTCCTGACATTTCTTGCCTTTAAATACTATAGCTCTGTGTTTAAATTGCATATATTGATGGAGATGCTGTGACTGTAGAATCTGTACACAGGGTGTGAAGTCTGGAAGCCCAGAGGAGAACTTCACATTGTTCATGCTCTGATGGTTGCACATTGGTTTATTGGACTGTTCAACTTTCCCCACTTGTTTTCTGTTTTAGGTGGCACATGGGCTCTTGGGGGCCCTGCTCAGCTACCTGTGGAGTTGGAATTCAGACCCGAGATGTGTACTGCCTGCACCCAGGGGAGACCCCTGCCCCTCCTGAGGAGTGCCGAGATGAAAAGCCCCATGCTTTACAAGCATGCAGTCAGTTTGACTGCCCTCCTGGCTGGCACATTGAAGAATGGCAGCAGGTAGGGCAGACTGGCCACTCCAGGGCCCTCTGTGATTATGATTGTGAGAGGCCCTGCACTGCACTAACACAGAGTAGGCCAAGCCTGCCATATCACCCCCTCTTGTCTTCTTAGTGTTCCAGGACTTGTGGCGGGGGAACTCAGAATAGAAGAGTCACCTGTCGGCAGCTGCTAACAGATGGCAGCTTTTTGAATCTCTCAGATGAATTGTGCCAAGGACCTAAGGCATCGTCTCACAAGTCCTGTGCCAGGACAGACTGTCCTCCACATTTAGCTGTGGGAGACTGGTCGAAGGTAAGGGCCAGGCTCAACTTTACAGTCCCTTCTTTTCTGCCCCTCCTTCGTTTCAGCTTCTAAATATTTCCACAAGGTCAGGCTGGAACTAGTGTGAGATGAGTAAGGAAGTGCTCACTCACTCCTGGGGTTGTGCAAGTGCTATAGTCCAGGCCTGCACACCATGATTCATTTCTAGTTTTTACTCAATATTATTCAAAGTGTTCTTATCATCTTTCTCCCAAACCAGCCCCTTCATTTGGAACTACCAGGATCATAGTATCCCAGGATAAACTCAAAATCACTTTGGTTCCTCTCTTCCTTGTGTCCTCCCATGTGGAATCATTCATTAAGCTCTGTCATTCCAACATTCTGAACATCTTCCATGCCTTAACTTCCTCTATGTTTTGTCACTTACACTGTTAATTTTACCCTTCATCATGGTAAGTTTGAATTAGTGCAGTGAGTAGAGTTCTAGCACATCGTTTCAGTGTTGGCAGGGCTTGACCCAGTCTAGTAATGAAGCCTTATTTTTCAGGTGGGGGAAATTAAATCCCAATAGCTGAAGTAAGCTGCCTAAGCTCCCACAGCTGGAAAAGTAGCAGAATCCACTTGTTTTGACTTTATTCCAAGAGTTCTTTCTGTTATATTACACTGCCCATTTGATCTTTCTGTATTACTCTCCCATCTCCAGACTAGCTAACATCCCACAGTGTTCCCATCACTGTGTCCATCAAGTCTCCAGCTTGTTCAGAATCTTCCATCAGTCTGATTGCTTGCAAAATCAAGTGCAGTAGTCCCCGTTTATTCACGGGGGATACAGTCCAAGACCCCAGTGAATGCCTGAAACTGTGGATCATACTAAATTTTATATATCCTTTGGTTTTTTTATCTGATAACTGAGAAGACTACTTAAGTGACTAATAGGCAGGTGGCATGGATGGAATGATTCATGTCCTGGGCAGATGGAGTGAGGTGGTGAGAGATTTCATCACACTACTCAGAATGTCATGCAACCTAAAACTTACAAATTGTTTATTTCTGGAATGTTCTATTTAATATTTTTGGACCATGGTTGACTGTGGAAAGCGAAACCATGGATAAGAAGGGACTATGGTATATGTTCTCCAGAATAGCTGGTAGGGCCTTTGTTGCACACATGGCTCTCTTACTCCAGTCCTTATTCTTCTTCCAGCCCTTTGCTCCAGTCTTGCTGCATCCTTAACATCTGCAGGCTGAGATTTTAGCACAGATTCAAAACAGATAAATTAGATATGTTATCGGTGTCTTGTAACCTCTAGTCACGGCCACCTGGTGTGTATCTTCTTGGAGTAGAGACCCAACCCCAACATCAGAAATAACCTCAAGAAATAAGGAAGGACAGTGAGTGACATTCACAAGCTGCTCTGAGTCCTAGGTTCAGTGCCGGGCATAGTCATGACCTACTCCTCTCATCTCATCCTACAATAGCCCCAGAAGCAGATGTTATCTCCATTTTTATAGGTGAGAAAACAGAGGTTCATTCAGATTAGGTAACTTGCTCAAGAACACAGATAGATTCAAACCCAGGCCTGTGTGACCAAAAATTATTATACATGGTATACACTCAAGTCTTCATGCTGATACCCCAGCTCTAAAGCCTAAATCTGGGTGGCCTTGTTAAATACACTTCACTTCTCTGAGTCCCCATTTACTTTCGCTAAATGCAATGGTTCTTGTGAGGATAACATAAGATATTTGACATGGCAATGTCTAGTGGAGTAGGCTCTTTCCCATCGCCCTTGAGAGAAGGTCCACATTTCTGGCTATAGGTTGGATTAACAGTATTTCTGTACATATATCCAGATTGGGATTTTTCTCCAGATTGGGATTTTTCCTGTTTTAACTGTCTAGTTCTGTTAAGTGCTAGTATTTTAAAACTGTCTTAACTGAAAACCTACAGGTCATTATCCTCAGTCAATGCCACTGAAGGTCTACATAAACATTCCCTTCTGAGGTTTATCAGAAGAAGCCTAAGGAAAGAGATGAACCCATCTCTCCAGGGTCTGCAGAGCAGGAGTTGCCCTAGGATCCAGCCACCAATACCCACTTCCTCTGTCCAACTCACAAGCAGCTGGAGACAGTGCCAGCGGCCACAGCTCTCCCCGGAAAGTTGCCATATTATAGGTAAATGACTTGAGGGACAGGAGTCCCTCCTGCAGTCTGGTCCTAAACAAAGAGAAAGAACTGATCCAGGTGAGACCACCACCCCAAAGGAGGGTGGGAAGAACAGGTAGAAGTCTGTCTGGAGAGCTTTGTGTGCAAAAGTGGGTTAGCTTAATTTTCCTCCTACTTGCACAAGGAACAATAGACAGCCCAAGGAAGAATCATTCTTTTGGGAATTCCTTTGAGACTAGGTCAGGTAGTGGGGGCTGGGCAAAGGTGTTAGAGAGGTGGGTAGCCTGAGTGGGCTAGTGGGTAGGCAGTATTTATTCCATCACCTAGTTACATCACCCAGTTAAGCCCCAAGAGTGAAGTCTTACCTTGCCCCATTGTCAGGAGAGGTGAAAGATCCAGTTACTGTTTCCATAAAGTTAGGAACAGAAGGAAGCGCCACACTTTTGTGAGGAGGATCTTGCATTGTCAATGCGTGATTCTCCTTGCTACACTTAGTGTGGCCCAAGGACTAGTCAAATTGACATCAGCAGGGAACTTTTAAGAAATGAGGAATCTCAAGTCCCACCCAGACCTAAGGAATCAGAGTCTGCATTTCAACAAGATCCTTGGGTGTTGTAATGATACACTTGCAGTGTGAGAAGTGTTTCCTTACCTGCCTCTCATTCTTGTTTGGGTGGGTTGGCCCTTACATGTGTCCAAGGTAGGAATGGCTCGGGGTAGTGACTTCTTTGATCAAGTGCTGTCCTAGCCTAAAGGGAAGAGGCAAGAAAAGGGAAGAACAGCAAAGGAGCAGATGTTGAGGAGAAACCAGGCAGCTTGTTTCTGGATGCAGCGAGGGAGCACCTAGAACCACTGCCAAGCCCTAAAATACCCCACTTTGCTTCTGTCCTTGCTTCTCTCTTCTAAGAACAAACAGGCCTTCACAGTTCTATCCTGTCTTGTGAAGCAAACGCAAACGGTTTTCACTGGCATTTTAGAGTGGAGGCTAGTGGTGACATCACCACTTTCCTCCCTGTCCAGTGAATTACTGAATTTACAGTTGCCAGTTGCGTATCACTAAAGTAACACCATTGCACATCTATATGGGCCTGCTTGTGTGTCTTTGCTCTTGTGGCTTTCAAATCCTGGGTCCAACTGTAAGCTTCCCTCTTCTGTGAAGTTTTCCACTTCCTAAAATCACCCAGCATTTCCCACTTTTAAATCACAATGACCCTATTTTTTATTGTTTTTCAATGGTAGCTCTTTCCTGAGCATCCACATGGTCTTCCCGTCTGGTTTATATTGTCCTTGAGGCCAGTGGCCATGGGGTTGCCAACAGATCCTCCGGTTGTCCAGAGCTCTGAGCAAGCTTTATTCCTCAACAGTATTTGCAAAGTCAGGGAAAATGCGAAGTGGTGTTGAAATAGTGATCTTTAGAAGAGCTCAGGTCTGCTAACAGAGGAGAGGCAGATCATTCATTGGAGGGGTTTTTGTTGAGACAAAGAAGAGAAGGAAACTAAAGAGGAGACTACCCATGTGAGCTGGTTTGGACTGGAGGATGTTTAGTTTCATAGGCAACCATTCATCAGGGCAAAGAGCAAGCTCTCCTGTGCTCCAAGAGGTCAGCCCATACTCAAACAAGACACTCTCTGGCTTCCAGTCATGACCTCACATCCAGGAAGCCCCTATCTGGGAGGAAGAGCAAGCATACACACATGCACAAGAAAACGGAGGCAGCCTCAGCCTGTGGACATCAAAAGCCGATGTCGAGGCTTGAGTGCAATCAGGCACACAACCTGTTTCACAGAAGTTTGAGTTTCCTGTTGGATGGAGCTTTCTCCTCTTAGTTAAATTTTCCTCTCATCAGAGTTGCTTTTTTTTTTTTTGGCAGAGACTCTGACACCAAATTGCCACCCTTCTTAAAGCTTCCTGCCAAACTAGTCCCTCTGCCATGGGATGGCTCACTTGGGGGCAGCCATCCATTTTGTGGTTCTGGATAAGGTCCTTCCACATTGAACCTGGCCGCTAACCCTGGACACAGAAAGGCTGAGCAGCCACACCAGAATTTCCATTCTTCATGGAGCCAGGCCTCTGGCCTGCAGCCAGAATCTTCCTCTTCCCTGACACTAGCTCTATTCATGGCATATTTGAGCTCTGTCCATTCATTGGCTTATGAGTTTGCCTTAGTTCCTTAGATCTGGACCAAGCCTTAGGCAGAAAGGAGCCTTCAGTTCTTACACTGCTTTTCAAGTTAGAAGCATTGACTCGTATCAGGCAGTCTTCCCAAATGGTGAATTTCTGTGATCCACATACCCCTTGTAGCCTGTTTTGTGTCTCACCTCTTGGCTGAAATAGCCTTCCTTTGTTTTCTGTACTTTGATGGAACATTTGATTATTTTGTTTATCTTCATCTTTTTCCATCATCGTGTTTCTTGGTATTTTTATTTTTTCTACTTATCTGACTATGTCTTTTCTGTTGACTTCTCTTCTTCCAAATCTCAAAAAGCCCAATATTTGATCCATTGATTTCCATTGCTACACTTTTCCACTGTGGTTGATTCTGTGTCCTGAATTCTTTAACTTCCATGGGTGATTTTCAATCTCCAGAAAGTCTCTAACCTTCTAACCATATCTCCAGCTCATCATCTAGTTTATATCCTCATTGTGGGAAAGCAAAGGGACAGCCTCTTCACCCTCTCCCAACCAGTTCCCCCCACTTCCTGTCTCTGTCGGTGTACCACTGTCTTCCAACACTTATGATCTTCTCTGAGTTCTTCACCTCCTATATTGTTATTCATGTCTGCCAACTCTTCAACTCTTGAGCTATTAATATATCTAATATGCTAAGTAAAAAGGAAAATATCTCTATAACTGAAAAATGTTATAAAGAACAACTCAAGATATGTCCAGGATACATGGATTTTAAAATACGGCATTCCCTGATTTTCCACAGAATTATTAATTACAACTCATGAAGGAAGTAGTGTGTTGAAGTCAGTTCTTACTGGCCAGTGAGAACCACTTATGATCTCATCCCAACTTGTACTCAGTCACATTGGGTTGATAGCTGGAAATCAGCCATGATGGGAGTATTTACACCACAGAAACTGGCAAAACAATCTTGGCTGTTTCCTCCAAGAACATGTTTTGAAACATTTACCAGCACACAAGTGCACAAAAGCTTATTTACACACACACACACACACACACACACAATCTTATGAATGAAACACTTTCAGCTTATTGATGGTGCTTAGGATGGAAGTGCCCTCGAGAAGTTCCCATCTCTGAGCTCTTTGATACAAAGTCTAAGAAACTTGGTTGGGTTTCCTTAAGACATTTTTTATCTTCATCTTCATAACTGGTGTTTCTTGGGGCCAGGAAATATCAGACCTCTGGGTGAAGATCATTCTATGAATCATTATCCTGCAGAGTTAATTTCATCTTGATCGAAGGTTGTTGATCCAAATGCATTAACTGTATGTTCAGATATTCTTTCTGTGAATAAAAGACTAGTTCAGCTCTTAAGGTTTATTATAAAACTCTTCTTTTACTCATTTTTATTATGTGGTATTATGAGGTTTTTATTATGAATCACTATGCAGATAACCATTCTTTTTAAGTTTTTATTTTTAATTTTTGTGGGTATGTAGTAAGTATATATTTTTATGGGGTACATGAGATACTTTGAAACAGTTATGAAATGTATAAGAATCACATCATGGAGAATGGGGTATCCATCCCCTCAAGCATTTATCCTTTGTATAATAAACAATCCAAATTATATTAATTATTTTAAAAAATACAATTGAATTGTTGTGCAATGGAATTGTTGTGCTAGCAAATACTAGGTCTTATTCATTCTTTCTAACTATTTTTTGTACTCATTAACCATCCACACATCCCTCCCCGACTACCCTTCTCAGCCTCTGATAACCATCCTTCTACTCTCTATCTCCATGAGTTCAATTGTTTTAATTTTTAGCTCCCACAAATAAGTAAGAACATGTGATGTTTGTCTTTCTGTGCCTGGCTTATTTAACTTAATGTAATGACCTTCAGTTCCATCCATGTTGTTGCAAATGATAGGATCTCATTCTTTTTTATGGCTGAATAGTACTCCATTGTGTATATGTATCACGCTTTCTTTATCCATTAGTCTGCTGATGAACACTTAGGTTGTTTCCATATCTTGGCTATTGTGAATATGGCTGCAGTATACATGGGATTATAGATAGCTCTTTAGTATCTGATTTTCCTTTCTTTTTGGTATATACCTAGCAGTGAGATTGCTAGATCATATGGTAGCTCTATTTTTAGTTTTTTGAGGAACCTCCAAACTGTTCTCCCTAGTAGTTGTTTTAATTAACATTACCACCAACAGTGTACAAGGGTTCCCTTTTCTCCACATCTCTGCCAACATTTGTTATTGCCTGTCTTTTTGATAAGAGCCATTTTAACTGGAGTGCGATGATATCTCATTATAGTTCTCATTCACATTTCTCTGGTGATCATTGATGTTGATCATCTTGTCATATGCCTGTTTGCCCTTTGTATATCTTCTTTGAGAAATGTCTATTCAGATCTTTTCCCGTTTTTAAACTGGATTATTAGGTTTTTTCCCTATAGAGTTGTTTGAACCCCTTATATATTCTGGTTCTTAAACCTTTATCAAATGGGTAATCTTCAAATATTTTCTCCCATTCTGTGGGTTGTGTCCACTTTGTTGATTGTTTTCTTTGCTTTTTAACTTGATGTGATCCCATTTGTCCATTTTTACTTTGCCTATGCTCGTGGGGTATTAATCAAGAAATATTTGCCCAGAACAATGTCTGGAAAGTTTCTCCAACATTTTCTTATAGTAGTTTCACATAATTGAAGTCTTAGACTTAAGGCTTTAATCCATTTTGATTTGATTTTTGTATATAGTAAGAGATAGGAGTGTAGTTTCACTCTTCTGCGTATGAATATCCAGTTTTCCCAGCATCATTTGTTGAAGAGATTGTCCTTTCCCCAATGTATGATCTTGGCACCATTGTCAAAAATGAGTTCACTGTAGATGTGTGGATTTATCTCTGGGATTCCTACTCTGTTCCATTGGTCTATTTGTCTATTTTTATGCCAGTACCATGCTGTTTTGGTTCCTATTATCTCTAGTATAATTTGAAGTCAGATAATGTGATTTCTCCAGTTTTGTTCTTTTTGGTCAGGATATCTTGGGCTATTCTGGGTCTTTTGTGGTTCCTTATAAATTTTAGGATTTTTTTATTTCTGTGAAGAATGTCATTGATATTTTGATAGGGATTGCATTGAATCTGTAGATCACTTTGGGTGGTATGGACATTGTAACAGTATTGATTCTTCCAATCCATGAACATGGAGTGTCTTTCCATTTTTTATAGTCCTCTTCAATTTCTGTCATCAGTGTCTTATAGTTTCCATTATATAGATCTCTCACTTCTTAGGTTTGGTTAATTACTCAGTATTTAATTTTATTGGTAGCTATTGTAAATGGGACTACTTTCTTGATTTCTTTTTTTTTAATTGTTCACTGTTGGCATATAGAAATGCTGCTGATATTTGTATGTTAATTTTGTATCCTGCAACTTTACTGAATATATCAGTTCTAATAGTTTTTTGGTGGAGTGTTTAGGTTTTACCAAATGTAAGATCATATCATCTGGGAACAAAGATAATTTGACTTCTTCATTTCCAATTTGGATTTTTTTTTTTTTTTGCTTTATTTATTTATTTATTTATTTATTTATTCATTTTTGCCTGATTGCTCTAGCTAGGACTACTAGTACTATGTTGAATAACAGTGGTGAAAGTGAGCATGCTTGTCTTTTTCCATATATTACAGGAAAGGCCTTCAGTTTTTCCCCATTCATTATGATACTAGCTGTGGGTCTCTCATATATGGCTTTCATTGTGTTGAGGTATGTTTCTTCTCTACTCACTTTCTTAGGATTTTTCTCATGAAAGGATGTTGAATTTTATCACATGCTTGTTTGGCGTTAATTAAAAATATCATATGGTTTTGTTCTTCATTCTGTTGATATGATGTATCACACTGATTGATTTGCATGTGTTAAGCCATCCTTGTATCCCTGGGATAAATCCCACTTAGTCATGATGAATGATCTTTTAATGTGTTGTTGAAATCACTTTGCTAATATTTTGTTGAGAATTTTTGCATCAGTGTTCATCAGGCCCTGTAGTTTTCTTTTTCTCTTTTTGATGTGTTTTTGTCTGGTTTTGGTATCAGGTTAATAGTGGCCTGACAGAATGAGTTTGGAAGTATTCTCTCCTCCGCTGTCTTTCAGAATAGTTTGAGTAGGATTGGTCTTAGATCTTTAAATGCTGGTAGAAACCATCAGTGAAGTCATTGGGTCTCAGGCTTTTCTTTACTGGGAGACATTTTATTAAGGCTTTGATCTTCTTAACTTGTTATTGGTCTGTTCAGGTTTTGGAATTTTTCATGGTTCAATCTGGATAGGTTGTATGTGGCTAGGAATTTAGCCATTTCTTCTAAATTTTCTAATTTATTGATATTTAATTGCTCATAGTAGCCACTAATGATCCTTTGAATTTATGCAGTATCAGTTCTAATGTCTTCTTTTCCATTTCTGATTTAATTTATTGGGGTCTTCTCTCTTTTTCTCTTAGTCTGGCAAGAAGTTTGTCAATTTTATTTATCTGTTCAAAAAACCAACTTTTTGGTTCATTGATCATTTGTATTGTATTTCTTCTATTAATTTTGGGTTTGTTTTGCTCTTGATTTTGTAGCTAAGATGCATTGTTAGGTTGTTTACTTGAAGTTTTTCTTCTTTTTTGATGTAGGTATTTATAGCTGTAAATGTCCCTCTTAGTGTTGCTTTCACTGTACCTCATAGGTTTTGGTACATTGTGCTTCCATTTTCATTTGTTTTAAGAAATTTTCAATTTCCTTCTTAATTTCTTTATTAACTCACTTGTCATTCAGGAGCATATTGTTTAATTTCTATGTATTTGTACATTTTCCAAAATTTCTCATTACTGATTTCTAATTTCATTCCATTGTGGTCAGAAAAGATGTTTGGTGTCATTTCAGTTTTTTTGAGTGTTTTAAGATTTCTGTAGGGCCAAACATACGGTCTATTTTTGAGAATGATCCACGTGCTGAAGAGAAGAATGTGTATTCTGCAGCCATTGAATGGAATGTTCTGTAAGTATCTATTGGCCTATCATGTAGATTAAATTGGATGGTTCTTTGTTGGTTTTCTGTCTGGAAGTTCTGTCCAGTGTTGAAAGTGGGATGTTGAAGTCTCAAGCTATTATTGTATTGAGGCCTATATCTCTATATGGTTTTAATAATATTTGCTTTATATATCTGAGTGCTCCAGTGTTTAGTGCATATATGTTTACAGTTGTTATATCCTGCCAGGCGTGGTGGCAAGCACCTGTAATCCCAGCTACTTGGGAGCCTGAGGCGGAAGAATTGCTTGAACCTGGAAGGTGGTGGTTGCAGTGAGCCGAGGTCATGCCACTGCTCTCCAGCCTGGGCGACAGAGCAAGACTCTACCTCAAAAAAAGAAAAAAAAAATTGTTATGTCCCCTTTCTGAATGGACCCCTCTATAAATTATATAATGACATTCTTTGCCTCTTCTTACAGTTTTTGCCTTGAAATCTATTTTGTCTGATATAAATATAGCACTATTACTGTTTTTGGGGTTCCATTGGCACGGAACATCTAGCTCCATCTTTTTATTTTCAGTCTATTTGTGTCTTTCCAGGTGAAATGTGCTTCTTGTAGGTAGGCAACAGATCAGTGGCTCTTGGTTTTTCATCCATTCAGCCTTTCTATGCCTTTTGATTGGAGAGTTTAGTCCATTTACATTAAGTGTTACTATTGATAAGTAGGGACTTACTCCTGCCATTTTGTTATTTGTTTTCTGTTTGTTTTGCAGTCTTCTCTTTCTTTTTTCCTTCCTTCCTATTTTCCTTTTCATGCAGGTGATGTTTTTCTGGTGGTATGAGTTAATTTCTTGCTTTTCATTTTTTGTGTATCCATTGTATAGTTTTTGAGACTACCATGAGGTTTGCACATACTATCTTATATCCCATTATATTAAACTGATGACAGCTTAACACATTGTGTAAACAAACACACAAAAAGAAAACTAATGAAAACTCTACACTTTTACTTTGTCCTCTCACTTGTTAACTTTTTGTTTCTCTTTATGTTTTATAGTACTATCCTGGCGTGAAAGTTGTTGCATTTATTATTTTTTGATTGGTTCATCATTTAGACTTTGTATTTAAGATTAGTTTTGACACCACAATCACAGTGTTATAATATTCTGTGATTTTCTGTGTACTTACTATTACCAGTGAGTTTTACACCTTCAAAGGATTTCTTCTTGCTTATTAGCACCCTTTTATTTCAGACTAAAGAGCTCCCTTTAGCATTTCTTATAGGATAGGTCTAGTGTTAATAAAATTCCTCAGCTTTTGTTCGTCTGGGAAGACCTTTATTTCTCCTTAATGCTTGAAGGATATTTTCACTAGATATACTATTCTAGGGTATAAGTTTCATTCCTTCAGCACTTTAAATATGTCATGCCACTCTCTCCTGGCCTGTAAGGTTTCCACTGAAAAGTCTGTTGCCAGACGTATTAGAACTCCATTGTATATTATTCGTTTCTTTTCTCTTTTTGCTTTTAGGGTCTTTACCCTTGACGTTTGGGAGTTTGACTATTAAATTCCTTGAGGTAGCCTTCTTTGCATTAAGTGTGCTTGGTGTTTTTATAACCTTTTTGCACTTGAATGTTAATATCTTTCTCTAGGTTTGGGAAGTTCTCTGATATCCCTTTGAATAAGTTTTCTACCCCTATCTCTTTCTCTACCTCCTCTTTAAGACTAATAACTCTTAGATTTGCCCCTTTGAGGTTATTTTCTAAATCTTGTCGGCATGCTTCATTATTTTTTATTATTTTTTCTTTTGTCTCCTCTGACTATATTTTCAAATACCCTGTTTTCAGGCTCACCAATTCTTCTGGTTGACCAATTCTGCTGCCAAGAAACTCTAATACATTCTTCAGTATGTCAATTGCATTTTTCAACTCTAGAATTTCTGCTTGATTTTAAAAATTAATCTCTTTGTTAAATTTATCTGATAGAATTCTGAATTCCTTCTCTGTGTTGTCTGGAATTTGTTTGAGTTTCCTCAAAACAGCTATTTTGAATTCTCTGTCACGTATCTCTGTCACTCCGGGATTGGTCCCTGATGCCTGATGTAGTTCATTTGGTGAAGTCATGTTTTTCTGTAGATATCCTTCAGTGTCTGGGCATTGAAGAATTATGTATTTATTGTAGTCTTCACAATCTGGGCTTTACAATCTGTGCCTGTCTTTCTTGGGAAGGCTTTCCAAGTATTCAAAGGGACTTGGGCCCCAAGCCCAGTAACACTATACTTCATGCACACTCATAGAGATATCACCTTGGTGATCTTGGATAAGATCTGGAAGCATTCTCTGGATTACCAGCAAGACTCTTATTCTCTTCCTTTACTTTCTCCCAAACAAACAGCATCTCTCTGCCTCTGTCTCTGTCTCGCTCTCTCTCTCTGTCTGTCTCTCTGTCTGTCTCTCTCTCTCTGCTGAGCCACCTGGAGCTGGAATTAGGGTCATGCAAGCACCCCTATGGCCACCACCACTGGAACTGCCCTGGGTCAGACCTGAAGCCAGAATAGCACTGGGTTTCACCCGAGACCCACTGCAATCACTATCTGGTTACTGCCTATGTTCACTCAAGGCCCTAGGGCTACAGTCAGCAAGAGTTGAAGCCATTGAGGCTTATGTCCTTCCCTTCAGGGAGGTAAGTTCTTTCAGGCCCTGGGCATGTCCAGAGATGCTTTCTGGGAGCCAGGGATTTAAGTCACAAACCTTAAAAATCTACCTGGTATTCTATTCCCCTGTGGCTAAGCTGCCACTCAAACCATACAACAAAATCCTTCCCCCTCTTCCCTCCTCTTTCCTCAGGTAGAGGAGCTCTCCCCATGGCCATCACCACCAGCAGTCCACAAAGAGTTCTGCCAGGCTATCATTGCTGATCACTTAATGCCTAGGGGCTCTTCAGTCAGCTTGTGAATGCTGCCAAACCTGGGACTCACCCTTCAGGGTAACAGGCTCCCACCTCTGGCCCAGGGAAGGTGCAGAAATGCTGTCCAAAAGCCTAGGCCTGAACTCAGGGACTCCTGAAGCCCATTAGGTACTCTATCCACTGTGCTGAGCTGTTACCTGAAGCCAGCATGTCTCAAAGTCTCACCCAAGGCCCATGGCATACTACCTGGATATCACTTTTGGTTATTCAGAGCCCAAGGGCTCTTTAGTTAGCAGATAATTAATCCTGCCAGGACTTGGTCTTTCTCTTCAAGGCAGTGGGTTCCCTTCTGGCCCAGGGTATGTCTAGAAATGTCACCCAGGAGCTAGGACCTGGCATGGGGGCTTCACGACTCTGCCCAGTGCCCTGTCTGTGGCAGAGCTTGTATCCAAGATGTAAGATGAAGTCCTCTTGACTGGTGTCTTTCCTCTCCTCAAGCAGAAGGAAGGAGTTGCTTTCGTTGCTACAAGCTGCGCTGCTTGGGGTTGAGGGAGGGGTAGTGCAAGTACTTCCCCAGCTGCCCCATCTGGTGTCTCACTAGGTCACACACTGCCCCAGTCCACTGGCTGTAACCCCAGAACACCATCAGGCTTGCCTAAGAATCTGAGTCCTTCCTAGACTGCCTTTCAAGTTCACTTAGGACCCCACAGCACTTTAGCCCATGGCAGTGAGACTTGCTGAAACTCTGGCTCTGGCCACTGGAATAGGCACTTCCCCTCTGGCTAGGGCTGGTCCAAGTGCTTCCTCTGTGGGTGTCAGCTGAGTTCAACATGGTTTTGCTTCCCACTGTGACAGGGCAGCACTGAATTCAATGCAAAGTCCCCCAGTTGCTGTGTTCTCCCTCCCTGAAGTGCGCAGATTCTCTTTCCATGCCATACAGCCACTGCCAGGGAATAGGGAAGGGGTGGTGTTGGTGATTTTAGACCGTCTTTTCTGCCTTCTTCAGTGCCTTTTTCAGTGATATGAAGTTAAAAACAGGTACTGTGATGGCTCACTCAAGTTTTAGTTCTATGAAGGTGCTTTTTGTTCATGAATAATTGTTAAAATTTAGTAAACGGTGATAGTGGGAGTGGGGGGGATGATCAATGTAGCCTTCTATTCTGCCATCTTGCTCTGCCCTTCTTGATAAGCACTCTTCTACTGGAATAATAGTGTCTTTTTAGACTGAATCTGACAGTTTACTCATATTTTGACCCATCCAAAATATGCCCAGTGGATTCAAATTCATGTAGTTCTATCTGTTCCATGTGTTTTAAATTACACGCACATACCACACAGGCACACACACACATACACAACATGAATACGCTTTATTTTCCTGACCCAAAGTAACTACCAGATGGGAAGAACCATTTCTACACATTTGTATCCCACTTAGTGCTTGGTAAACACTTTTTGGCTGAAGTATAGAGATTTATAAAAGCTTCTACTCTGAATAGGCCGATTTCCATAGCCTTACAAACTCATTTAATCAACATTTACTAAGCATTGCTAAGTTGATTACCCTAGGCACCAGGAATCAGGGACAACTAAGAATAGTTTTCAGTGAGCTCACAGTTTAATAAGTCAGACAGAAGAAACGATGTTTACAGCCATGTAAAAAAAAAAGCCCAATAAAGGTGCACTGTCTACAGAGCTATGTGAAAATTGAGGGGAAACATCTAAGTGTGCCTGGGTCCCTGGGAAGTGTTGCATAAGATGCAGCTTTAGAGGTGCCTCTTAAGAGATGAGTGCAAACTGTGTGGAAATGAGACAGAGGGGTGTTCTAGGAGTGACAAGAGTGTATATAAAGGCACAGATTTGGGAGAGTTTGTCAGTCTTGTGTGGCTTGAGAACAGGATGCACTGAGGAAGTGCTGGTAGGTGAGATGGAAAGGAGAGATTACAGCTGGATTGTGAAGGCTTTGGGGTATTGGATTTATCCCTACAGTCATTGAGAGCATGTTGGAAGGTGTTTGAATGGGAAAGTAAAATATAAGGTTTTAGACATATAATTCTGGCTGCAGTATGGATAAGGTATTAGAGGAAGGAGGAATTGAAGCTTGAAAAACCTTGTTAGATGGTGATTGGAATAAAATCAACAATAGAGAATGAAGAAGCAGTTGGGATAGAGAATAGTAAGTGGTTTTGAACAATATTTAGGAGATTTAACTGACATATTTAGCAATTGAATTGACAGGACATGAGCAAAAAAGGGGAGTGTTTTATATTTCTGTCCTGGGAAGCTAATGAAAGAGATGACATTAATTTTAAAATTAATTAGAAGGAAGAAGCATATTCAGAAAGTGACTTGAAAGGGAGAGAAAAATGGCTTATTTTAGACATACATGTAGTTTGAGAGTCTATAGAAGTATCAGTAAAGAGTTATAGCTCAGAAAAGATCTGCATTAAAGTGATAATTGTGTGAATCATTAACACATATGTGGTAGTTGAAACCATGGAAGATGATGACCATGATATCTAAAAGTATATTATTGACAGTAGTCCCTTTAAAAATTATTTGAAGGCTTCTAGTGAAGCAAAGTCATGATAGTAGCATAGTTATTATTCCTAAATCCCTCATTAAAAAACAAAAAGCAGAGCAATTAGGAATGCAAAAGGAAAGAAAAAACAACAGAGGTAATTTTAAGAAAAGTAATATAAGTAGGTGAGGCCAAGCCACACAGTGCAGACACTGTTCAGAAATGGCAAAATTAGCAGCTGGGCAGCAATAAAAAAGAGAAGAGACAGGGCCAAGAGTTGTAGAACACAGATGTCAGCAATAAATAGCATGACAAGAAAATGATCCTACTCTGAGTAGAACCCTCAACAAATAGGTCTGAGACCCCCCGGTCAGCCAAACTGAGGAAAGACTCCAGGTTCCAGAGTGTGATTGGATGCAAGAAAGATCATGCAGAACCACTAAAGGGCTTAAGAAGTGCCAGAGAAAAGTTGTCAGAATTGTAATCCAAGTGGAGAAGGAACACAAGAGGTAAAGCAAAGAGATGTTGAGATCCTTGGGAGTTGGGGAGTCCAGAGATACAAATGCCAGAATCGTGGCCAAATTGTTGCATATAATACTTCTTTTTAACACCAGAGAAGGAAGCTCTTAAAACAGTGAAGATAACTATCCTTAAATATTCCCTCCTGCTTATACTCTCCTTCCCTAAAAGTACAGAAAACAATCTAATCCATTTAATAGGAGCATCTGCAAACCCTCCAAAAAGATACAGTAAAATAAAAGTATCAATAGCAAAAAATTTGGCCTTTACACAGATGAAAATATATTCAGTGTTACAAAATGAGCTAAGAGAAACAAAAAGAAAACTGTAGAAACAAAACAGAAATAGAAAATTCAAGAAATGAGATGAATAAATACAGGAGAATGTAAAATGATAGCTGATGGTTTAGAAAAGAATTTTTTAAACTAAGGGTAAATTTCTCAGAATGTAGACTAAACACTAGAAGAAACTCAAGAATGACTGGGCAGAGAAAATGTAATAAACAAAATCAAAGGAGGGAAATGACAAGAATCAAAGAGAAATAAAGAAAGATTCAAGTACAAATAATATATATAAAAGACAAGGAAATAAAATTCAATGAATACAGAGTCCCGGGAAAAGAAAACCACCAAAAATCATAACAGAACAAAACTATAAATGACTCAAATTGCCATATTGAAAGAAAGGGCATTCTATATACCTGGGAAAACTCACCCAGAATGGTCAATATCAAGACGTACTCGGCTGGGTGCAGTGGCTCACGCCTGTAATCCCAGCACTTTGGGAGCCTGAAGTGGGTGGATCACTTGAGACCAGGAGTTCAAGACCAGCCTGGCCAACATGGTGAAACCCTGTCTCTACTAAAAAATACAAAAATTAGCCAGGTGTAGTGGCACACTCCTGTAATCTCAGCTACTCGGGAGATTGAGGCAGGAGAATCACTTGAACCCAGTAGGCAGAGTTTGCAATGAGCTGAGATTGTGCTAACAGAGCAAGAATCCATCTCAAAAAAAGGACATATTCTACTAAAAGATAAAAATATATTTGTGCATCTATGCAAAAGAATCAAGTCACTTATTAGGGAAAGAAAATAAAACTGAAGCTAGACTTTTCAACAATACCACTTCATACTGGAAAACAGTGGAGCAAATATTTAAGATACTGAAGGAAAGAAAGTATAAGCCAAAGATTTTATATCCTGCCAAACTGACTTTCAAATTTAAAGGCCACAGACAAATAGTTCTGAAGATGCAAGAACTCAATGTATATTGTTCCCACGAGTGATTCCTGAGGAATCTACCATGAATTATATAGAAGAAACCATGAGAAGCTTTGGCATAAAGTTGCTGCTTTGTGAATGATAATTAGTGGCACTGATGATGACATCTCCTCTCTCTGTGAGTTGTGGACATTCTCCGATGGCGTGCTTACTTTAGCTTAGCAGACACACAGTCACAGAAGACTTTCCTCCAGAAAAAAAGGGTTTACAAACCATCCTTCCATTCAGGATGGGGAGAAAAAGTCAAATATGTATCATTAGAAATGTCTTATGAGTAGCAATTGGCAGTTATTTAACCACTTTTATATGAACAAAAGTAACTCACATAGTAGTTTAAGAAAAAGCTGACATTCATTTTTATTATGGGAGAAACTCCTAGGTGATGTTTTGACTTGTTAAAAAAGTGATAATATAGTAATGGTAATTTAGAAATATTTATTCAAAAGCTTATGAAAAGCTTTTGTCTATACTGAAAAATAATAATAATTAGGGCTTTCTGTTAAAAGATGTCATTAAAAGCATTTTTTAAAATTCCATTTTCCTCCTTTGAAACCCAACGAAAAACCCACTAAAAGAATGAAAGAGAAGGAACACTGTGTCTTCAGTGAACAATGAAATGGCCACAATCCCAAACTATAAATTATGAAACACACCTGCCAAAGACCATAAAATCTGGACCAGAATGAGAGGGAAGGCTGAGAGCTGACAAATATTTCCTCAGGCACCGAGCAGGATATAGATTTCCCTAGGAGTTAATGTGGCAGTCCTGAAAGGCCTTTTCTAGTTCTTTGATGACAGAGACTAGATTCTGGACTGCAAAGTACCTCAGAAAAAAAACAGGATATCCGTTGCAGAACCGTGATGGGAGACAGAGCTGAGGGAGAAAGCATGTTTTTATGACTCCTTGCCAAGAAAGGCTGCCAGAGATGAAGTGGTGTGAAGGAAGGGGTGGGGGGCAGCAATTGCTGGATTATTACACAGTAAGCCAGTTATTTAAAAGGCTCTTTTATTTGTCTCATCAACTATTCAAATTCCAAAATCTGAAGGGAGATGTGGGTAGAGGAAATAAGAGTTTTGGTGACAGAATGTTGAAGACAACAAATGGATGTAAAGTTCCCTAGCTTGTTTCTCCCACCCATGTGACTCACAAACAGCCAGCTGTATTCAAAGCACCAGCATAAAATCTATGCACCAAAACTAGGGGGAAAAATTGAAGGGGAGGGAGGAAGTCATGGGATGGGGAATGGAGCATAAAGCAAGAGTCACATGGATAACATAACAAAGATTTTCCCCAGAGAAAAGTTTAGACAGATGGATTCTGTACTTCCAAGGAAGTTATAGTCTTGAAGTCTAGGGAAAAAGTGGCTTTAAAGTGAGGTTTGAGTTCAAAAAAAGAGACTATAAGACAACAGAAGGAGATGGAAAGACAACTGGAACATTCAAGAAAAGAGAAAAATTTTTTAAGTGGCAGATACAAAAATAGCAAACACAAAACTTACATTACAAGCAACAACTTAAGAAAATAAAGGAAATGACTGGAAATAAAGAGAGATGGGATACAGACTAGAATAAGTCATATAAAATTATATGGAAAAGAACAAGGATGTAAAATTGGTTTTTAGTGGCCATAATGGATATGGAAGACAGACAAAGGAGATCAAACATAAGCATAATTGGTATTTGTTGAGAAGAACAAAACACATGGAACAGAAAAGTATTCAGAGACAAAATAAGGGGAATTAATTCCCTTTAATAAAAGCTTTTATCTGCAAGTCATAATAGCACAGCATGCACCAATAACCCTGTGTAAGATGCTGAACCTCATAAAGCAAAATCCCCTTTGAACAGAAAGTCAACCAAATAAACTAAAAATTCTCATCTTCATAGGAGCATTCAATGCAAGAGGACAATGGAGCAGGATCTACACAATTCTAAGGAAAAGCAAGCATGACTCAAGGATTTCCTCTTCATCCTGTATTCTTCATGTAGAGAGACAACAGAGAGACAGTCAGAGAATGCTCTCTGATAAGCCCTTGAAAAAGCTGTAGGGCCAAGATGAGATACAGAGATGACTCAAAACAGAGAATCCAGGAATGCATAGATCCTGGTAAAAAAAAGGTGGGAGATGAGTAATGAATTCATTTGTGTAGGATTAAGACTAATCAACTAACAATTGTATTCTAGAACATAACATAAATATCAGAAATCTTGACATTAAATAATAAAATGAAAACTAAGTAAAATTTGGAGAGATGAGCTAGATGATATAGTTTGGCTGTGTCCCCACCCAAATCTCATCTTGAATTGTAGCTCCCATAATTCACATGGGTTGTGGGAGGGACCCAGTTGGAGATAATTGAATCATGGGGCAGTTTCCCTCATACTGTTCTTGTGGTGGTAAATAAGTCTCACGAGATCTGATGATTTTATAAGGGGTTTCCCTTTTCACTTGGCTCTCATTCTGTCTTGCCTGCTGCCATGTAAGACGTCCCTTTGCCTTTCCTTCATCTTCTGCCATGATTGTGAAGCTTCCCCAGCTACATGGAACTGTGAGTCTATTAAACCTCTTTCCTTTATAACTTACCCAGTCTTGGGTATGTCTTTATTAACAACATGAGATTGGACTAATACAGTAGAGGAAATGTAAGTGTGCTTATTTCCTAAGGAAAAGCAAGCATGACTCAAGGATTTCCTTCTTAGTAGCAAGTCAATAAATACTGTCCTAAGTCAAAATGTCATTAAAAATAACTATCCAAATCTCTTATTGGTTTATTTAATCTTCTTTATTAACTTTAGAGTGTTCTTTTGGGAATTAATCATGGTTTAAAAAATATCAAACATTCAACAAGTCTAATTTTACTTTAATTTCTTTTTTTCTAATATACCTCATAAAATTGCATTACATTTTTAAGTTGAAATTGCATGTATACACACTGGTTATCACCATTCATGTTACTTTATATATGGCAGTTTGGGTGTTTTTATTTTAAACTTTCCTTTTTATACGTTTGTATTTCTTGGATACTTTGTAATGAGTATTTAAAAATCAAAATCAGCCATGCCTGGCAAGATGGCCAAATAGGAACAGCTCTGGTCTGTAGCTCCCAGCGAGATCAACACAGAAGGCGGGTGACTTCTGTATGTCCAACAGAGGTACCAGCTCGTCTCATTGGGACTGGTTATACAGTGGGTGCAGCCCATGGAGGGCCAGCTGAAGCAGGGTGGACCGTCTCCTCATCCGGGAAGTACAAGAGGTCAGGGAACTCCCTTCCCTAGTCAAGGGAAGCCATGAGGGACTGTGCCGTGAGGAATGGTGCACTCTGGCCCAGGTGCTATGCTTTTCCCATGGTCTTCACAACCTGCAAACCAGGAGATTCCCTCAGGTGCCTATACCACCAGGGCCCATGGGTTTCAAGCACAAAACTGGACAGCCATTTGGGCAGACACCAAGATAGCTGCAGGAGGTTTTTTGCATACCCCAATGGTGCCTGGAACACCAGCGAGACAGAACTGTTCACTCCCCTGGAAAGGGGGCTGAAGCCAGGGACCCAAGTGGTCTAGCTCAGCAGATGCCACCCCAATGGAGCCCAGCAAGCTAAGATCCACTGGCTTGAAATTCTCACTGCCAGCACAACAGTGTGAAGTTGACCTGGGATGCTCCAGCTTGATGGGGGGAGGGGTATCCACCATTATTGAGGCTTGAGTAGGCGGCTTTCCCCTCACAGTGTAAACAAAGCCTCTGGGAAGTTCAAACTGGGCAGAGCCCACTGCAGCTTGGCAAAGCCACTGTAGTCAGACTGCTTCTCTAGATTCCTCCTTTCTGGGCAGGACATCTCTGAAAGAAAGGCAGCAGCCCCAGTCAGGGGCTTATAGATAAAACTCTCATCTCCCTGGGACAGAGCACCTGGGGGAAGGGGCAGCTGTGGGTACAGCTTCAGCAGACTTAGATGTTCCTGCCTGCTGGCTCTGAAGAGAGCAGCAGATCTCCCAGCACAGCACTTGAGCTCTACTAAGGAACAGACTACCTCCTCAAGTGGGTCCCTGACCCCTATGCCTCCGGATGGGGAGATACCTCCCAGTAGGGGCCAACAGACACCTCACATAGGACAGTTCTGGCTGGCATCTGGCAAGTGCCCCTCTGGGATGAAGCTTCCAGATAAAGGAACAGGCAGCAATCTTTGCTGTTCTGTGGCATCTGCTGGTGATACTCAGGCAAATCAGGCCTGGAGTGGACCTCCAGCAAACTCCAGCAGACCTGCAGCAGAGGGGCCTGACTATTAGAAGGAAAATTGACAAACAGAAAAGAATAACACCAACATCAACAAAAAGGATGTCCACACAGAAACCCCAGAAACCCCACCTGAAGGTCATCAAAAGACCATCAAAGACCAGAGGTAGATAAATCCACAAAGACGTGGAAAAACCAGCGCAAAAAGGCTGAAAATGCCAAAAACCAGAATGCGTTTTCTCCTGCAAAGGATCACAACTCCTTGCCAGCAAGGGAACAAAACTGGATGAAAATGAATTTGACAAATTAATAGAACTAGGCTTCAGAAGGTGGGTAATGACAAACTCCTCCGAGTTAAAGGAGCATGTTCTAATCCAATGCAAGGAAGCTAAGGACCTTGAAAAAAGGTTAGAGGAATTGCTAACTAGAATGATCAGTTTAGAGAAGAACATAAATGACCTAATGGAGCTGAAAAACACAGCACGAGAACTTCATGAAGCAAACGCAAGTATCAGTAGCCAAATTGATCAAGCAGAACAAGGATATCAGAGATTGAAGATGAACTTAATGAAATAAGTGTGAAGACAAGATTAGAGAAAAAAGAATGAAAAGGAACAAACAAAGCCTCCAAGAAATATGGGACTATGTGAAAAGACCAAACTTACGTTTGTTTGGTGTACCTGAAAGTGATGGGGAGAATGGAACCAAGTTGCAAAACACTCTTCAGGATATTATCAAGGAGAACTTCTCCAACCTAGCAAGAAAGGCCAACATTCAAATTCAGGAAATACAGAGAATACTACAAAGATACTCCTTGAGAAGAACAACCCCAAGACACATAATCATGAGATTCACCATAGTTGAAATGAAGGAAAAAATGTTAAGGGCAGCCAGAGAGAAAGGTCGGGTTACCCACAAAGGGAATCCCATCAGACTAACAGTGGATCTCTCTGCAGAAACCCTTCAAGCCAGAAGAGACTGGGGCCAATATTCAACATTCTTAAAGAAAAGAATTTTCAACCCAGAATTTCATATCCAGCCAACCTAGTTTTCATAAGTGAAGGAGAAATAAAATCCTTTACAGACAAGCAAATGCTGAGAGATTTTGTCACCAGCAGGCCTGCCTTACAAGAGCTCCTGAAGGAAGCACTAAACATGGAAAGGAAAAACTGATACCAGCCACTGCAAAAACATACAAAATTGTAAAGACCATTGACACTATGAAGAAACTGCATCAACTAACAGGCAAAATAACCAGCTAACATCATAATGACAGGGTCAAATTCACACATAACAATATTAACCTTAAATGTAAATGGGCTAGATGCCCCAATTAAAAGACACAGACTGGCAAATTAGATCAAGAGTTAAGACCCATAGGTGTGCTATATTCAGGAGACCCATCTCACATGCAAAGACATACATAGGCTCAAAATAAAGGAATGGAGGAATATTTACCAAGCAAATGGAAAGCAAAAAAAAAAAAAAAAAAAAAAAAAAAAAAAAAAAAAAAAAAAAAAAAGCAGGGGTTGCAATCCTAGTCTCTGATAAAACAGACTTTAAACCAACAAAGATCAAAAAAGACAAAGAAGAGCATTACATAATGGTAAAGAGATCAATGCAACAAGAAGAGCTAACTGTCCTAAATATATATGCACCCAGTACAGGAGCACCCAGATTCATAAAGCAAGTTCCTACAAAGAGACTTGGACTCCCACACAATAATAGTGGGAGACTTTAAGACCCTACTGTAAACATTAGACAGATCAACAAGACAGAAAATTAACAAGGATATTCAGGACTTGAACTGAGCTCTGGACCAAGTAGACCTAATAGATATCTACAGAACTCTCTACCCCAAATCAAGAGAACATACATTCTTCTCAGCACCACATCACACTTATTCTGAAACTGACCACATAATTGGAAATAAAACACTCCTCCACAAATACAAAAGAACGGAAATTATAACAAACAGTCTCTCAGACCACAGTGCAATCAAATTAGAACTCATGATTAAGACACTCACTCAAAACTGCACAACTACATGGAAACTGAAGAATCTGCTCCTTAATGACTACTGGGTAAATAACAAAATTAAGGCAGAAATAAATAAGTTATTTGAAACCAATAAGAACAAAGACACAATGTACCAGAATCTCTGGGACACAGCTAAAGCAGTGTTTAGAGGGAAGTTTATGGCACTAAATGCCTATAGGAGAAAGCAGAAAAGATCTAAAATCAACACCCTAACATGACAATTAAAAGAACTAAAGAAACAAGAGCAAACAAATTCAAAAGCTAGCAGAAGACAAGAAATAATTAAGATCAGAGCAGAACTTAGAGAGATAGAGACATGAAAAACTCTTCAAAAAATCAATGAATCCTGGAGCTGGTTTTTTGAAAAGATTTGCAAATCTAGCCAGACCAATGAAGAAGAAAAGAGAACAATCAAATAGACACAATAAAAAATGATAAAGGGGATATCACCATTGATCCCACAGAAATACAAAACTATCATCAGATAATACTATAAACACCTATATGCAAATAAGCTAGAAAATTTAGAAGAAATGGATAAATTCCTGGACACATACACCCTCCCAAGACAACCAGAAAGAAGTCAGATTCCTGAATAGACCAATAACAAGTTCTGAAATTGAGACAGTAATTAATAGCCTACAAACCACAAAAAGCCAAGGACCAGACAGATTCGTAGCCAAATTCCACCAGAGTTACAAAGAGGAGTTGGTACCATTCCTTCTGAAACTATTCCAAACAATAGAAAAAGAGGGACTCCTCCCTAACTCATTTTATGAGGCCAGCATCATCCTGATACCAAAACCTGGCAGAAACACAACAACAAAGAAAGAAAATTTCAGGCCAATATCCCTGACGAACATTGATGTGAGAATCTTCAATAAAATACTGGCAAATTGAATCCAGCAGCACATCAAAAAGATTATCCACCACGATCAAGTGAGCTTCATCCCTAGGATGCAAGGTTGGTTCAACATAAGCAAATCAATAAACATAATACCTTGCATAAACAGAGCCAATGACAAAAACCACATGATTATCTCAATAGATGCAGAAAAGGCCTTTGATAAAATTCAACACCCCTTCATGCTAAAAACTCTCAATAAACTAGGTATTGATGAAATGTATCTCAAAATAATAAGAGCTATTTATGACAAACCCACAGCCAGTATCATACTGAATGGGCAAAAGCTGGAAGCATTCCCTTTGAAAACCAGCACAAGACAAGGATGCCCTCTGTCACCAGTCCTATTCAACATAGTATTGGAAATTCTGACCAGGGCAACCAGGCAAGAGAAAGTAATAAAGTGTATTCAAATAGGAAGAGAGGAAGTCAAATTGTCTCTGTTTGCAGGTGACATGATTGTATATTTAGAAAACACCATCATCTCAGCCCAAAATCTCCTTACACTGATAAGCCACTTCAGCAAAGTCTCAGGATACAAAATCAATGTGCAAAAATCACAAAAATCACAAGCATTTCTATACACCAATAATAGACAAACAGAGAGCCAAATCATGAGTGAACTCACATTCACAATTGCTACAAAGAGAATAAAGTACCTAGGAATACAACTTACAAGGATGTGAAGGACTTCTTCGAGGAGAACTACAAACCACTGCTCAAGGAAATAAGAGAGGACACAAACAAATGGAAAAACATTCTATGCTCATGGATAGGAAGAATCAATATAGTGAAAATGGCCATACTGCCCAGAGTAATTTATAAATTCAATGGTATCTCCATCAAACTACCTTTGACTTTCTTCACAGAATTAGAGAAAACTACTTTAAAGTTCACATGAAACCAAAAAAGAGCCTGTGTAGCCAAGACATTCCTAAGCAGAAAGAACAAAGCTGGAGGCATCAGGTTACCTGACTTCAAACTATACTACAAGGCTACAGTAACCAAAACAGCATGGTACTAGTACCAAAACAGAGAGATAGACCAATGGAACAGAACAGAGATCAGAATCAGAAATCATGCCACACATCTACAGTCACTTTGACAAACATGACAGAAACAAGCAATGGGGAAAGGATTCCCTATTTAATAAATGGTATTGGGAAAACTGGCTATCCATATGCAGAAAACTGAAACTGGACCCCTTCCTTATACCTTATACAAAAATTAACTTAAAATGTATTAAAGACTTAAACATAAGACCTAAAACCATAAAAGCCCTATAAGAAAAACTAGGCAGGACCATTCAGGATGTACTCATGGGCAAAGACTTCATGACTAAAATACCAAAAGCAATGGCAACAAAAGCCCAAATTGACAAATGGGATCTATTTAAACTAAAGAGCTTCTGCACAGCAAAAGAAACTATCATCAGACTAACTGGCAACCTACAGAATGGGAGAAAATGTTTGTAACCTATCCATCTGACAAAGGGCTGATATCCAGAATTTACAAGGAATTTAAACAAATTTACGAGAAAAAAAAAAAAAAAAAAACCCATCAGAAAGTGGGCAAAGGATATGAACAGATAGGAGACATTTATGCAGCCACCAAACATACAAAAAAAAAGCTCACCATCACTGGTCATTAGAGGAAAGCAAATCAAAACCACAATGAGATACCATCTCATGCCAATTAGAATGGCGATCATTAAAAAACCAGGAAATAACAGATGCTGGAGAGGATATGGAGAAATAGGAATGCTTTTACACTGTTGGTGGGAGTATAAATTAGTTCAACCATTGTGGAAGACAGTGTGGCAATTCCTCAAGGATCGAGGACCAGAAACACCATTTGACCCAGCAATGCCATTACTGAGTATATACCCAAAGGATTAGAAATCATTCTACTATAATGACACATGCACACATATGTTTATTGCAGCACTGTTCACAATAGCAAAGACTTGGAACCAACCCAAATGCTCATCAATAATAGACTGGATAAAGAAAATGTGGAATACCATGGAATATTATGCAGCCATAAAAAAGGATGAGTTCATGTCCTTTTCAGGGACATGGATGAAACTGGGAGACCATCATTGTCGGCAAACTAACACAGGAACAGAAAACCAGAAACCACTCGTTCTCACTCATAAGTGGGAGTTGAACAATGAGAACACATGGACACAGGAAGGGGAACATCACACACTGAGGCCTGTCAGGGGGTGGGGGGCTAGGGGAGGGATAGCATTAGAAGAAATACCTAATGTAGATGACAGGTTGATGAGTGCAGCAAACCACCATGGCACATGTGTACCTATATAACAAACCTGCACGTTCTACACATGTATCCCAGAACTTAAAGTATAATAATTTTTAAAAGGCCAGGCGCAGTGTCTCACACCTGTAATCCCAGCATTTTGGGAGGCCGAGGTGAGTGGATCACGAGGTCAGGAGTTTGAGACCAGCCTGGCCAAGATGATGAAACCCCGTCTCTACTAAAAATACAAAAAGTAGCCAGGTGCAGTGGCGAGTGCCTATAATCCCAACTACTTGGGAGGCTGAGGCAGGAGAATCACTTGAGTCCAGGAGACAGAGGTTGCAGTGAGCTGAGATCGTGCCACTGCACTCTAACCTGGGTGACAGAGCAAGAATCCATCTCAAAAAACAAGCAAACAAACAATGGACATGCCCATAAGCAGATGAACGGATAAAGAAAATATGGTACTGTATATACATACAATGAAATATTTTACAGCCTTAAAAAAGTAGGAAACCCTGCCATTTGTTGCAAGATAGATGAACCTAGAGGACATTATGCTAAGTGAAATAAGCCAGTTAGGAAAAAAGAAATGTTGCATGATTCCATTACATAAGGTATCTAAAATTGTCAAACTCATAGAAGCAGAGAATACAATAGTGGTTTCCCCAGACTGGGGGAATGGGGAAAATGGGGAGTTGTTAAATGGTTATAAAGTTTCAATTATACTAGCTGAATAAGTTCTAGAGATCTGCGGTAAAACATAGTTAACAATTGGTAGTGTGAAATTCAAAATACATTAAGAAGGTAAATCTTATGTGAAGTGTTCTAATCATAAATAAAACAAAACAGGCAACAAAAAACAAAAGGGAACTTCGGTAAGTGTTAGATATGTCTGTTACTCTGATTGTGGTAATGGTATCATGGTGTTTGCATTAAGCCCAAACCCATCACATTGTACACATTAGACATGTATATATCAATTACACCTCAATAAAACTATTAAAAGGGTCAAATTTTAAAAATGAAAATAAAAAATAAAATCAAAATCATTTTACTGTATGAATGAATGGCTAAAATATAAATTAGATATTAATTGCAATGCCAAAAAAAAACCCACAGTAATAAATTACTGGAAATTACTTGCTATCTCCAAAAGAAAGAGTGAGATGGGGGGGGGGGGCGGTAGACAGGACATGACTGAAGGAAAAAGAGAAAGAAAGAAAGAAAGAAAGAGAAGGGAGGGTAGGGAAGGGGAGGAGAGGAGGAAGAAACTCTCCATGACTTAAAAGATCTTCAAGCCTAGGAAATGGCTTTCTTCTTGGCACATCCGTACTGAAAATTTCCTCTTGTTTCACCCTTGGAGACTTTGCTGTTGTTGGCTGGGTCTGCCTGCTCACGCTCCATTTGACTCTGTTGCACAACTCTCATTTCAGTGTTCTGTCAGTTGTGGTGTTGGAATCCAGAGAAGAAAGCAGGTGTGTCAAAGGCTGACAGCCAAAGGCCGGCGCGTCCCCCTCAGTGAGATGATGTGCAGGGATCTACCAGGGCTCCCTCTTGTAAGATCTTGCCAGATGCCTGAGTGCAGTAGTAAGTATGCGGCGTCCGCACTTCACCAAGATATGCTGATTCTGTTCATTTTGTCCCGATGTATTTATTTTCCATATGTCAACAGATTTCTAATCTGTGGGTAAGGCAGCTCAGGCTGAACTCAGTGTTGTTTTCGGCAGCGATCAGTAGAACGTGGAAGACCAAGATACAGTTCTAAGAAAAGTCTGTTTTAAGAAATGTCTCCCCACTTAACAAATGCATTTTTTAGGCTTCCTCACTTGGATTTATGTCCTCCACTTTACCATAATTCCTTCTGCTTAGAGTTCAGGAGTGTTCCTTGCAGAAGTTAAGCCGAAATACCTCCTGGTTCACTTTGCTAGGAATGCATTTGGACTTAATTAAAAGTAGAAGAGCTATGTATTTTTAAGCATTCAACTATTTTTTCTGGTGTATAATCTAAAATCGGCAAGGATAAAACATGAAAATAACTTTGATTTAAAAATGGCAGTTTGTACACCTCAATTAATTATGAATAATAAGCTTACTATAAAGAGTTCATATTGTGGCTTCATTATAGTCAAAGCTAATATGCATGTAGCATTCATCTGTATTTTCAGTGTACATAATAGAATGTATGTTTACACATAAATATGTATGTTTCATATAAGAGTTATGTGGGCCGGATGCAGTGGCTCATGCCTGTAATCCCAGCACTTTGAGAGGCCGAGGTGGGTGGATCACGAGGTCAGGAGATCGAGACCATCGATCATGGTGAAACCCTGTCTCTACTAAAAATACAAAAAATTTGCTGGGCATTGTGGCACACGCCTGTAGTATTAGCTACTTGGGAGGCTGAGGCAGGAGAATTGCTTGAACCCAGGAGGTGGAGGTTGCAGTGAGCTGAGATCATGCCAGTGCACTCCAGCTTAGGCAACAGAGTTTGAGACTTTGTCTAAAAAAAAGAAAAGAAAAAAGAAAGAAAGAAAAAAGAGTTATGTGTTAAAACATGTAAGTGGAGGCCTGCCATGACAGCAATTGAAAAGCAGGCAGCAGAGTGGTGGTGAGGAAGTTGATAAGGGAGGCAGGGAATAGGCATAGCAGAAATAACAGCTTTGGAGTTCATTTACCACTTTTTCACTATCTTTAATTACTCACCTGTAAAATAACATTCATTATCTCAGTTACCCTCCTAAACTTTTGGTAAGGAAAAAATTAAAAATGAATGATTCTTATTTTAATGCTCCTTAGGAGAGGAAAACATATATATAGGTTCAATTTATTGAACAAATTGAACTTCAAAAACTTGAATTTACCAACAACTTTCCTGGAGAAACTCACAAAACAAAATAAGAAAAATAATTAAGTTTTTTTTTTTTTTAAGTAGTGACATTTACTGAGCAATTGCTATGTGGAGTTCTTTGCATGCATTATCTCATTTAGTCCCCTGAACAACATTGTGAAGCAGATACTATCTCCATTTGGAGATGAGAAACCCAAGACATAGAAAAGGCATGAGACTTGCCTAAGGCTCCCTGGCTGCCAGCTGAACTGCTTGACCACAAGTCTGTCTGATTCTTTTACCCATGTTTTTTGCTGCCTCTCTATGCTGATTCATGGACAACATTAACATTTTTTTTTCCTGAGGAACACATTTCCAAAATCTTAAGAGTCCAAAAACTTGAGATTCCAAGTTGTAAGGTCTCCTGGAATTCAGGAGTGTCTGTAGCATATGGCACACTATCATGCTTTGTTCAAGCTGCCTCTCTTATCTGATTTTTATTAATTGCGGATGGTTACATAGCAGTGTGGCTAGACTATAAAAACTGCCTTAGAGGAGAGTGAAATTAAAGTGATACTGGCAGCTTCCTCTGAATCAATAACAGAATAACATGTGGGAATACATCATGGTTATTAGGGCATCCAATGTGGTACAAGATGAAATTATAAATTATTATGACATGCATTGAGGAGCAGAGAAAATTACAAGTTTTAGGGAGAAAGAAAAAACACAAGAAAAAAAGATAGTAATATTTCTTCTTTACTCCACCCCACTCCTGCCTGCCAAACATGTAGGTCATGAAGGTAGACAAGAGATAGGAATGCATGCTCCCAGCACAGCCAATGCACCCTGAGCTGGGCTCCCACTTCAGCTATAGCCTGGCCTCACTCCATAATCTTTGATCAGTAGCCCTTGCTTGCTGAAATTTATGTTCTACTTCTACACTTTCACGTAGCATCCTCTTCTTTTCACCATCATATGACAGAGCAAGAGATGAGGTTGGCTTTCTCTTATCCTCTCTACCCATCTGTCTCTGCACCATTTCCCTGCTGTCATCACACATTTAGCATGCAGATTGCCCCATTTCATACCTTCAAAGGCACTGTGTGCAAACCCTTCAAAACGGTCTTCACCTTTCTTCAGGACACACCACCGCCAGGGCCATGATTTCTCTCTGACATTTCCTAACATCCAAGACAACCAATATCTGTGTTGATGACCTTTCTAACACCTGATACCCCAATTTCCCAACCTCATCAATTCCACTGACCCTATCACCTTGGCATGGTAACCCCTTAGATTTCCTCACTACTTGGCACTCAGAATTAGCTTCTTGTTCTGCCTTACCCTCAACTCACTCCTGCTTATTTAGTGCCTCACCATGACCTCTGGTTCTTCCGTATCTCCTTATTATCCCCAGTTTCTGCTCTTGCCCTAAAAACCTTAGCTGGCATTCCTTAGGCCTCCACTTAACCAACTCTATCACCAAATCTTTATACCTTTCATTAACCTCCAGCACTGACCCCTGCTCAGCTTCAACACTGGTATTATTTTTCAAGTGATTTGTTGGTTGATTGGTTGGTTCCCTAGCCTGAGCCACTAGGATTTCCTAAAGAAAATAATATCACCATGCTAATTTGACATGTTTCATATTTATGCTATTTTAGCTGGACATTAATGGATTTGTGCCCTGTTTTCTAAGAATGCCCTAGAAATTCACCATAGCAACTATTTCCAAACTACTGCACAGACCCATTTCTCTGTCAATGAACTTGTCTTTCATTCCACTGGGAATATCAAGACTACAGTGGCATAATGTCCTTCTGATTTTCCTCTCTGTTTCACCTCAAATCTACCCCCTCTCCTCCTCAGATTAGAAATGTATGGTCTACCCCATCCGTGATAAAAGGAGGTCCATAGACAAGAAAATCAGGCCCAGTAGTGCTGTCAACTTTATTTTCGTCCAGGGTTTCAATTCTAGAAAATGTGTCCTAATTGGTACCTTGGGTTTAAGTAAAACCCATCCTCTTTGGAGGGGTGATTTTCTTGGCTGTGACCATTTTGGTGTGCAGCAGGTCCAAGTCAGGTGGGAAATATGTCTTCTGCTCCCCCTATAGGCCAGCGGCACACCCTATAGTCCAATGACACCCACCGCCTGCTTCTCCCTAGACAATCTCTGCACAGTCCCCTTGTTCAAATTATTTCCGTCCCCATATCTAGTGACTGAAGTTCTTCCTGCTCCTGAAGGGACAACACAAACCCTACCTTCCCCAATAAGCTTTCTCAGTTGCACTTAATGTCTGAAGGGTAATATGACATTATGGTTAAGCTAACTCACCTGAGTTCAAATCCTAGTTCTTCCAGTACCTCATCATGTGACACTGAGCAAGTTATTTAATCTATGTGGGTCTCAGTTTTCTCATCTGTAAAATGAGAATGGTCTTTATACCTACCTCATGGGACTGTTCTGAGAATCATGAATTAATACCTATAAAGTGCTCAGAACCAATGCTCAGAATCACACACTAAAACCTCAAAAATATTGATTATTTTTAAGGTCTTTTTATCTCATTTCTATTATAGGTTTAACATAGGATAAAATGTAATAAGTAAGTTGTGTTGTATATTCTGGCCTATTAGGGTATGAGCTTGTATGGGGTAGGTACACAGCACCTCTGGATGTTCTGTTTTGTCTTTTTCTATATAATCCCCCAACATGTTTATCAGAATGAATTGTACTCATGGACATTCTTTTTAAATATGTCAGATGTGGTTAATTCTCAAAGTGCTGTTAGAAATCTACCTGTCTTGGTTTTCGATCAGGCATCTAAAGAAAAGAAGGATAACAGAAATATGTAGTGTTTGATTTTAGATTTTTTAAATTATGACTTTTACGGTTCCTGAGCTTTGGTAAAGAAGAATTTTTATTTTTCCCCAAAGTACTGAGAGCAGGATGGATTAGGGAAGAGGAACCCAGGCATGCCCTATTTTATTGAAATGTCAAGAAAAATATGCCACAGCCCCTTCCCAGGGATATCTCAGATCTACTCTCTCTCCCACCTGTGGTCTCCCTCCTTGTACTGGCACACAGCCTGCGTCTTTAGTTTACCAGCCTCCTACACACCTCTTGGACTTTACCATTAGAATATGGTCTCCTCTGCTGTAACTCCTCCTCTAGCTTTGCTAGTTCTGGCTGCTTCCAGTAACACCCATCCCTGCTTGTCATGGCTACAGTTGTAGAAACCCAACCAGGCACAGGCCCACCTCACCAGCACCCTCTTGGGCTGGCGGCACTTTCTGCAGGGTCCCAGGGCATACGTGTTACTTTTTCTTTTTCTCATTTGTTGCCTTAATTCATTCAACAAAGAGAAGGCAGTTGTCAGTGACACTGGGTGGGCAGAGGTCAGGAAGAATTTCACAAAGGAGGAACTCTTGAGCAGACTTCTGAATGACATGTCTGTTCAGCAGGCCCACATGTGGGTGGACACAGAGGAATGTGGGGAAAGAGAGCAATGTGGATAAAAGTAGGGGGTGTCAAATCAAGTGGTAAGTTTGGGAGAACTTCAATAAATTCCATAGGACTAGAACATAGGTTCAAGAGAGACCTTGCAAAGTTTATAGAGACTCTTGAACTCCATGTGAAGGAGTTAAAATTGTATCCAAGAAGGAAGTGACTTGGTCAGATTTGATTTTAGTTCATTTACTCTAAGAGCTGTGTAGATATATTGGGTAAATATGACAGTAAGGCCGGGAGTCTAGTGAAGGGGATATGGCAATATCTTGGTGAGACAGCATGAGAGTAGAAGCAAAGGGGATGAATTCTAACGATGTTTCAGATGTGTCATCTAAATTCCTGATCCCTGATGAGAGTTGGGAGCTATAGGCAGGGACGGTGGTGCGTTTGTGAATGTTGAACAGCTAGCTTCGGCAGTAGGGTGGTGAGTGGGGAGAGGTAGCTATCATTTGTTGTGGTCACCTATTTCCATAGTGTAAATACTCCCACCATAGCTGGTTTCCAGCTACCAATGTGTTGTCATTGAATACAGAGTCGGGAATAGTTGCTAGCAGTCTCACTGACTTGTGATCCAGGGAGAGGCAGGGCCAACATGCCACTGGACAGGAAGAAATCTAGATTGGTGGTCTACAGCCATTTTGGCACCAGGGACCAGTTTCATAGAAGACAGTTTTTCCACAGACTGGTCGTGGGGGATGGTCGTGGGGGATGATTCTAGCACATTACATGTATTGTGTACTTTCTTTATATTATTATTACATTGTAATGTGTAATGAAATAGTTATACAACTCACCATGATGTAGGGTCAGTGAGAGCCCGGAGCTTGTTTTCCTGCAACTAGATGGTCCCATCTGGGGGTGATGAGAGACAGTGGCACGTTATCAGGCATTAGATTCTCATAAGGAGCCCACAACCTAGATCCTTCACATGCACAGTTCACAATAGGGCTCACACTCCTATGAGAATCTAATGCCACCACTCATCTGACAGGAGGTGGAGCTCAGGCAGTAATGGCAGTGACGTGGAACAGCTGTAAATACAGATGAAGCTTAGCTCACTGGCCTCACTCACCTCCTCTGTGAGGCCAGATTCCTAACAGGGGCTTAGGGGGTTGGGGACCCATGATCTAGATGATTTCCTAGTTTCCGGCTTGAGTAAATTAGCAGAAGTTGATGCCATTAACTTGGAGAATATAAGAAGAGGAGAATAATTGGGATGCGATAGGGTAAGGGGCATATAATGTGTTTAGTTCAGGGGTTCCCAACCCCCAAGCCACGGATGGATACTGGTCTGTAGCCTGTTGGGAACTGAGCTGCACAGTAGGAGGTGAGCAGTGGGCAAGCAGGCGTTACCACCTGAGTTCCACCTCCTGTCAGATCAGCAGAGGCATTAGCTTCTAATGGGAACACAAACCCTATTGTGAACTGTGCATGTGAGGGATCTAGGTTGCAGCTCCTTGTGAAAATCTAATGCCTGATGATCTGAGGTGGAACAGTTTCATCCTAAAACCATCTAGCCCCCAAACCCCGCCCCCACAACTGGTTTGTGGAAAAACTGTTTTCCATGAAACCAGTACCTGGTGCCAGAAAGGTTGGGGACTGCTGGTTTAGATTATGATCATTTAAACTTGAGGGACTTGGAAGAGATTTCCAGCAAGAAGTGGACAATTAGGTCTGGAGTTCCAGAAAGAGACCTAGGCTAGACAGATAAACTTGAAGGCATTAACCTAGAGTTGTTAGTTAAAACTACAAAATCATCCAAGGAAAAGCATAGAGCAAGAGAGAAAGTGGCCCTGCATGGGCACCTGAGGGGTAGAAACAGCCAGCTGGGTACCGGCAATGGTGGTCAGAAAGGACCAGAAAAAAAAAAGGTTAAAAAAAACTTAGGGAGGAGAGACTTCTTCATGAAGTGAGTGATTAAAGGTGCCGTATGCCCTAAGACAGTCAAGTAAGAATATTGAAGAGAAGGCATTGAATTCGTCACTAGGGGGCCCTTGGTTGTCTTTTCCAAGTAACATTTAGTGTGGTGTTGGGAGCAGAAGCCAGACTGAAATTGGTGGAAGAGTACCACAGAAACAACCTGAATTTACTGTAGCTGGGCCTCCATGGGCCTCAGGGGCCTCCACTGCTCATTTTGGAATCCACCCACAGCATCCCTGGCAGCCTCCTCTTCAGTTCAGAGAAGCCTGAAGAGAATCCACAGTATCTGCCCAGGTTCTTTTTTTTTTTTTAATTATACTTTAAGTTCTAGGGTACACGTGCATAATGTGCAGGTTTGTTACATATGTATACATGTGCCATGTTGGTGTGCTGCACCCATCAACTCGTCAGCACCCATCAATTCATCATTTATATCAGGTATAACTCCCCAATGCAATCCCTCCCCCCTCCCCCCTCCCCATGATAGGCCCCAGTGTGTGATGTTCCCCTTCCCGAGTCCAAGTGATCTCATTGTTCAGTTCCCACCTATGAGTGAGAACATGCGGTGT
>NC_045439.1:93051709-93085169 GCF_002776525.5 Piliocolobus tephrosceles | reverse complement strand
ATGTCTCCCAGTTAGGCTACTCAGGGGTCAGTGACCCACTTGAGCAGGCAGACTGCCCCTTCTCAGATCTCAACCTCCCTGTTGGGAGATCCACTGCTCTCTTCAAAGCTGTCAGACAGAGTCGTTCGTTCGCGTCTGGACAGGCCTCTGCTGCTTTAGCTGAGCCCTGTCGGCAGAGGCGGAGTCTACAGAGACAGGCAGGTTTCCTTGAGCTGCTGTGAGCTCCACCCAGTTCGAGCTTCCCAGCGGCTTTATTTACCTACTTAAGCCTCAGCGATGGCGGGCGCCCCTCCCCCAGCCTCGCTGCTGCCTTGCGGTTAGATTGCGGCAGACTGCTGTGTTAGCAAGGAGGGAGGCTCCGTGGGCGTGGGACCCTCCCGGCCAGGTGTGGGATATAATCTCCGGTGTGCCAGAGTCTGTCCTGCTGTTCATTGGCTGCACCTACCCTTGTCACCAGGTCAGTAGTCACAGCAGTTGTGTATGAGAGCTCTTTGTGTGCCCGCTACTGTGCTGTGCACTTGATATAAACAATCCAACTTAATTTTCACTTCCTTCCCAATGAAAGCACTAATATTATCCACATTTCACAGGTGAGAAAACTGAGGCTTCGAGAGATGAAAGAATTTGTCCAAGTGGCAGAGCTAAGATTCAAACTCAGATTTAACTGGCTTCAAACTGCCTATGCCACCTGTTCTTTTTTGATCACGGCTCCCCATTGCTTCCTCAGACCCCCATGCTAGCTTAATCGACATATTTGGGTTATATTCTGCAGCTGGCCAACCTCAGCCTCCTTTCAGACCGTTCAAATATTTCACTCACATTCCCACTCTCACTTCCTCCCTCAGATTTGGGGTACCTATGGCTCTAAGCCAGAGGGCCTCTCTGCCAGATAGAGACCTGACATATCAGACCCTTATTGATGGAAACATGTACCCAGAGGCTGGGTAATTATAGAGCCATTATATAAGCATGGCCTAGAACAAATATTCCTCAAATCTAGAAATAACTATTCCCTACATTTCACCAAATCATTTAACCTCATGCCTCCCAAAGCCAGGGTTTTGTCAAATAACTTACACATTTTCATGCAACTCACCCACACTTACATTCTTTGCCACTAAAGTACTAGATAGTTATGAAATTTACCCTAATCTGTGGATGTATAATATTATTCATGATTTGATTCTTGAATGTTTTAAAATGGTAAAAAAAGGTAACATTTGTTAGCCTGTAGCAGTCTTGAAAGATTACTGTCAAAAAGTCTGTATTTTTTAGATGTTTGTTTGTATTTTCTTTCTTTTTTTTCTTGGAGAAATCAAATCAGAGATGAAGACAAAACTTGGTGAGCAGGGTCCTCAGATCCTCAGTGTCCAGAGAGTCTACATTCAGACAAGGGAAGAGAAGCGTATTAACCTGACCATTGGTAGCAGAGCCTATTTGCTGCCCAACACATCCGTGATTATTAAGTGCCCAGTGCGACGATTCCAGAAATCTCTGATCCAGTGGGAGAAGGATGGCCATTGCCTGCAGAACTCCAAACGGCTTGGCATCACCAAGTCAGGCTCACTAAAAATCCACAGTCTTGCCACCCCTGACATTGGCGTGTACCGGTGCATTGCAGGCTCTGCACAGGAAACCGTTGTGCTCAAGCTCATTGGTACTGACAACCGGCTCATCGCACGCCCAACCCTCAGGGAGCCTATGAGGGAATATCCTGGGATGGACCACAATGAAGCCAATAGTTTGGGAGTCACATGGCATAAAATGAGGCAAATGTGGAATAACAAAAATGGCCTTTATCTGGATGATGACTACATTAGTAACCAGCCTTTCTTGAGAGCTCTGTTAGGCCACTGCAGCAGTTCTGCAGGAAACACCAACTCCTGGGAGTTGAAGAATAAGCAGTTTGAAGCAGCAGTTAAACAAGGAGCATATAGCATGGATACAGCCCAGTTTGATGAGCTGATAAGAAACATGAGTCAGCTCATGGAAACCGGAAAGGTCAGCGATGATCTTGCATCCCAACTAATATATCAGCTGGTGGCCGAATTAGCCAAGGCACAGCCAACACACATGCAGTGGTGGGGCATCCAGGAAGAGACGCCTCCTGCTGCTCAGCTCAGGAGGGAAACAGGAAGTGTGTCCCAAAGCTCGAATGCAAAAAACTCAAGCAAGCTGACATTCAAGCCGAAAAGACCTGTTCTCATGAGGCAAAGCCAACCTCCCTCAATTTCATTTAATAAAACGATAAATTCCAGGATTGGAAATACAGTATACATTACAAAAAGTACAGAGGTCATCAATATACTGTGTGACCTTATTAACCCTGGTGAGGCCACATATACATGGACCAAGGATGGGACCTTGTTACAGCCCTCAGTAAAGTAAGTAAAATAAGAATGCAGTATTCATTTTTGCACTACCTTCTTAATGGCTATTCCAGTTTTCTTGAAAATATTTTCAAATTCCTCTCCTAGGCATGTGTTTCCAACAGGATTCTTTAGGAAAGAAACTTAAAAATGTTAGGATGTGTTTTTGACATATGCGTTGGAATTTTAAAATTCAACCGCCATATCATCCCAATCACTATTATAGAGGTGTGATATAAGACTGGATCCAGCAATAAGTTTAAGCATGTGTACACTCCCCCTTTACTCAGCACTTAGCATTTAAAAATAAAATCAATATAAGAGCATTTTAAAAGTAAGCTTACTAGCAGTAATCCTACATTATGTTGGAGCTGCAAATCAGAATTTACAGAGCTCTTCCATGTCTACAATACATGGTATCTCATTTGAGCTCACATCAGCCCCATGAGGTTGGCAGGGGCAGGGGTTAACCTTTCTGATGAGGTCATTGAGAAGCAGAATCCCATGACTACTTCATGGCCAGTCAGAACCGAGGGCCATATCTCTTGAATACTGCCAGTGGTATTTGAGTATCACACAAATAAGTAGCCTTAGTCGAAAGCTTGGGTATCTGAAGTAGTTTTCTATTATCATGTAATTTTTAAATGTCATACAATCCAAAAATAAAAGTGTTTTGAGATGTTCAAAACACAATATTAAGTCATATATTATTCTGATCTAGATCTATGCCAGTGTAAAAATGCCACATTTCCTTTATTTTACGTAACAGATACTAATTTACTTTTGCATTCTTTATTGTCTTCAAATCTTCTTGTTTGTATACAGAGGACTATAGTCATTGTGCCTTCTTTTGATTCACATTTAAGAGCTCCAGCTATACCTTATCTGCCTTTAGAGATTGTTAAGAGACACAGATAACACAGCAGATGTGAAACTGTTTTGCATATCATAAGGTGCTTTCAAAACGCAAGTTTTACTTTTATCATGTCTTTTGTGCATTGAGCCTCGTATGTGAAACATCAGAAAAAACTTAGGTTAAATTCAGTTTTTTAAATAAATTATTAGGCTATATCTTAAAAAGGTAGAAAAATATAATTTTTGAATTTTTAATGCTAGAACTCTGAACACAAGAGTACAATAAAATTTTAGAAGCAGAATAAACCTTAAAACATAGCAGTTCTCAGAGCTTTTGGTTTTAGACTCTTGAAAATTTTTAAATGATTGAGGAGCCTAAAGAGCTTTTATAAATGTGAGTTGTATCTATTGCTATTTACTTCACTAGAAATTAAAACCAAGAAACACTGAAAATATCTGCATTAATCTATTTAGAAAAAATAATGGGCCCATAACATGTTCACACAAAGAACATTTTTTTTTTTTTTTTTTTTTTTTTGAGACGGAGTCTCGCTCTGTGGCCCAGGCTGGAGTGCAGTGGCCGGATCTCAGCTCACTGCAAGCTCCTTCTTCCGGGTTTACGCCATTCTCCTGCCTCAGCCTCCCGAGTAGCTGGGACTACAGGCGCCAGCCACCTCGCCCAGCTAATTTTTTGTATTTTTTAGTAGAGACGGGGTTTCACCGGGTTAGCCAGGATGGTCTCCATCTCCTGACCTCATGATCCGCCCGTCTCGGCCTCCCAAAGTGCTGGGATTACAGGCTTGAGCCATCGCGCCCGGCCAAGAACGTATTTTTTGAAAACCATCCCCCTACCACCAAAATTACTGGTAACAGTGGAATTGCTTTCCATCTTTGCAGATCTCTTTAATGTCTGGCATAATAAAAGAAGACAGCTGGATTCTTATTTCCGCATCTGTTGTGAAATGTTGTTTTAGTTAAAGTATATGGAGAAAAGAAATGTGTGTTATACAAATGTGTTAGCTGGAAGAGAAAGAATATTTTAATATCTTTTGAGATAATTGTGGATACTCTTTAATTCTACACTGAAACTAGACAAAGGGTAATTTCTCAAAGGTTAGTTGAAATGTGCAGTCTGAAACTATATTAATGAAATGTTGGTATTCTGTTTAATGAAATCTGCTGTTTTTTTCTTGCATTTTGAATAGACTTTTTACCCATACAAGATTTTGTAACACCATAAATTGGTCATTTGGAAAATATTGGCTCACTGAGTGATACAGACCTTCCAAATGTTGGTACATTTCATTATGCAATGTAAAAAAATACACAATAAAAAAAATCACCATGTATCTTATCAAAAAATTCTTTAAGTTTTGGGAAGCTGTCAGGCTTACAGTCGTGGATACCAGTTTTCCAAAATTCTAATTTTCACATCAAAACTTTTTCATCATTGGCAACAAATACTGTCAGTTGTGTCATTGAATTGGCCAGCTCATTTAAAATATATATATATCTACCAAATACCCAACTTTAAATCATAGTGTGGACTTTTTTTGTCATATTCAAGTAAAAATCATATTCCATGAAAGAAGCTATTAGTTCTTCAGCATGCAGTGGAAGTGCTTTGTGTGTACTTCCCATTGTGTCATATGGGATATGAAAAACATGGACTCAAGGGTCGAGATTTAGTAAGATTAATATCTTTTACTACTTCATTAAGGACATTCTTTTTTTTCTTTTCTTTATTGAGACAGAGTCTTGCTTTGTCACTCAGGCTGGAGTGCAGTGGTGCGATCTCAGCTTACTGCAACCTCTGCCTCCTGGTTTCAAGTGATTCTCCTGCTTCAGTCTCCCAAGTAACTGAGATTACAGGTGCACACCACCACCCCCAGCTAATTTTTTGTGTTTTTAGTAGAGATAGGGTTTCACCATGTTGGCCAGGTTGATCTTGAACTCCTGATCTCAAGTGATCCACCCACCTCGGCCTCCCAAAGTGCTGGGATTACAGGCATGCATTGCCGTGCCCGGCCATTAAGGACATGCTTAAGGGAAACTGGCATTTTTTTTTTCAGCAAGTAAAACATAGTAGTCAAGAATACAGTGATTACTGGCACACTTCCATACCACTGTCTTGGTTCATGCTAAGGTGCCAGCAGTCTTACCAACACTGTCTTTGCACTCTCAGTGCAAAGGTCAGTACCGTTTTTAAAAAGGCAAATTAATGGCTCCGTATTATTACAAAACTAGCTTTGACCTCATGGACTTCTAGGGGTTCATGGACCACACTTTGAAAACTGCTAACTTGTTTCAGTAATCCATTGTATAAATTGTAAGGAAATAGAGGCTGAGAGGTTGAAGTGATCTGTTGACCTATGGCCATATAAGTACTACAGTGATATAGAGGAGCCTGGTCAGTTTAAATAAATATTTGTTGAATTGAGTTCATTTTAAATAGATTGACTTGATGGAATGGAATTAACATAACTTTATCAGGCTGAGACTCCTGGAGCTTGTATAAAGAAGTTTTGACATGGTACATCCTCCTCAGATGTGTTTGTGCATCCTTTAAGGATCAGCCGTTCAAAACAGAAGCAATTTTATATGTCCAGTAAAAGGTTTTGTTTTTAATTTTTAAGATAATAAGATCCATTTTCGTTTCTATTTTTCCTCCGAAACTTACCCAATTAATTTGTTCAGTTTATGTTTAATTCCCTTTACACAACAAAGGTTCTCATCCTTAAATATACTTTCTGAATCTTAAAAATCTTTTCAATTGAAGTACTTGAGAAATGAAATTATGTTCCTGAAAGCCTCTATCCAGTGAGAGAAACTGTGTAGGCATGGAGTACTGTTTGGATGCCAATTGAGTAAGAAATCTCAACTATGAAGAGAAGGTTGTGGGTGGATCAATTAGAGGTGGTGCCTGTAGAAAGATCAACTTTGTTATTACTTCAACTTAAGAGTAAGACTACGCAGCAGAGGCCAAGGTCAGATCTGTTACAGAATTCAACCTGGTGGTTCTCCAGCCCAGGGACAGATCCAGGCTAGGTACCTAGTGGCCCTACCTGTCATGTAAGGTTCATGCATGCTCAGCTATTTCTGATCTCAATGATTTCTCACTGGACTGTTATGCTGAAACTTACAAAACAAAGGCATTATTTGAGAATTGCTAAATCATACAAACATATATATGAAATAATTTAAGAAAATGATTTAGTGTGTTTATTTTTCATGTGTAGTCACTGGTTAGACTTTTGCTTTTAACCAACTATTTCTCCTCCCTCAGGATTTGACAGTGAAAATCTTGCCTTCCCAACAGTGAGGTCTGCCATACTCTTGTTGCTCTGAGACACTTTCACTGTTTTGACTTCTGCCTGCTTTTGTGTATTTCTTATGTGTGTTGCAGCAGGGCTTGTATGCTTTTGGTACTATTGCTCTGTACTATTATTTCGTAGTATTCTAATCATTCATACATTTAGTCACCAAAGATTTTTGAGAACTTGCTATATAAAAGTCTAAGCAGTGAGAATGCACAGCTGTGAATAAGATTTGGTTCCTGCCCTTGAAAAGATCACAGTCTAGTGGGAAGAAATCGATATTTCATCAAATAAATATATGAACCAGAGAAGAAGGAGCCCGGAGGATACAGAAGATAACTCTAGGAGTATTGGTGAAAACTTTACAGGGGAAATTACATTTGATCCAGGACTCAGTGGGTGGGTCTGAGTTTGCCAGAAAGGGGGAAGGGCATTTCAAATGAAGTGAACAACATATGCAAAAGCTCACGGTAATGAAAAATCATGGAAGGTTCTGGAAACAGGGTTCATTGTGACTGATGCATAGAATGAACAACATGAAGTGACAGAAAATAAAGAAGTGGCACAGCTCATCTCATGATGAAACATACAGTATTTACAGGGCAGAATAGTCTCTATTGCTAAGATCTATAAAGTGAGATGGGGCAGGGGAAAAATAGTATATAACCACTGATCTGGGTGATTTAGAAGTAGATTCAAATTATTAAGAATAAAATAAAATAAAAGCAGAACAAGCACTCTTCCCTTCATAACAAAGGTTCTTCTCACCGTTAGATACATTTTCTGAATCTCTGAATAATTATCTAATTGGTTAGGCTACACCTGACCAACTCTGATTCTCAAAGTAGTATTTACACACCGGATTTTGGGAATATCAGTAATTGGGAAACCATAATGAACTCGTCATGCAGGTTAGCCCTAATTCTTAACAGCGTGGTCCAAATCCAGTGTATGCCACAGACTTAGCATGATTACCTCAATCGACTTCTTCATACGGGAATAATAAGACCATGATCCAATGCAAAACAGCCTTAGCCAAAACCCAATCACTTCCAGCATGAAAATCCAAACTGAAAATCCACACCTGCAGTTTCTTAGGAAGGATTTGGGCAGGAAATGAGTGTTTAACATCCAGCAAATGAATAGGTTTGCTGGGTTGTCTTTTTTAAAAATGTGGCAGATTAAGCATTGAGTTCACCAGAAAAGTCTTTTCTTATGTAAAGTGGGATGGGAAGACTGGATTTCTAAGCACTGTTCAGCTCGAACATTGCTGTTAACCTAGGCAAGAGGAAACACTCCACCCCCCTGGTCTATATAGTTCCCTGCTTATAGGCAGGATGCTTGACAAAATTATCCTCTGTGATCTTTGCCAGCCCAAAGCCTATAATGGTGCAGTCTTCTTTCTCTGCAACTCACTGTAGCCCTAGGTCAGTTAAATTGTTATATGAATGTGTCCTCTTTCTAACTGTTCTACAGAATAATTTTGGATGGAACTGGGAAGATACAGATACAGAATCCTACAAGGAAAGAACAAGGCATATATGAATGTTCTGTAGCTAATCATCTTGGTTCAGATGTGGAAAGTTCTTCTGTGCTGTATGCAGGTAATGCCCACTGTTGAAACCTAGAATGCCTGGTTCTTTGTTTATTTGTTTTTAACATTAAATTCTAGAGCAGTAGTTCTCATTAGCAGCCGTCAGAATCATCTGGAATGCTTGTTAAAACACAGATTGCTGGACTCCACCCCCGGAGGTTCTGGTTCATTAGGTTTGGGATGGAGTCTGAGAATCGGCATTTTCAACATGTGCCCAGGTTATGCCAATGCTGCTGGTCTGAGGACCACACTGAAAACGGCTGCTCAGGAGCTCACTTTCTAAGAATCAGGAAATAATGAGATGGGGTTTAATTGGCAGTGTTGATATTAATGAACTTTGCATTTTTTAAAGTTCCACCAGCCAACAGAAAAGAATAATTATCTTTTATAGATTGCATATACCTCCCAGTGGCATACCTGCCAATCCTGAGAAACACCTTCAGGAAGTTGTAACTGTAAAGTAGTGTGTGTCTTCCTGGGAGGTGGATAATGTCATTTGGATATTAAAATATACTTTTATTATAAAGAAACGTTTTTAGGTGCTAAAGTTGCAGGCAAAGCTGCATTTGGCAAGTTCATGTTCTAGGATAAAAATAAGAGGCCAAAGTGGGTGGTTCTTGCCTGTAATCCCAGCACTTTGGCAGGCTGAGGCAGGAGGATCACTTGAGGCCAGGAGTTCAAGACCTGCCTGGACAGGAAAGAAAGATCATATCTCTACAAAAAAAAATTTTTTTTAATTACCCAGGAGTAGTGATGCATGCCTGTAGTCCCAGCTAACTCAGGAGGCTGAGGCAGGAAGGTCTCTTGAGTCCAGGAGCTCAAGGCTACAGTGAGCTGTGATCATGCCACTGCACTAAAGCCTAGGCAACAGAGTGAGACCCTGTGTCTAAAAAAAAATTAAAATTAAAAATAAATAATAAAACAAGAGAGCCATCCGCTACCTCCCTATTCTGTGGTTTCTGATATCTGTGGCTCAAATGGACTAAAGTGAGTAGAGAGAGACAGTATCAGGAATTCAGGAATTAGAACCCAGCGTTTAGTCAGTGTTGAGTTTTGCAGCAGGTACTTCACATCTACAAACTGAGGAGGTTGGACTATTTGATTTTTTTTTTTTTTTTTTTGAGACAGTCCTCCAGGCTGGAGTACAGTGGCATGACCTCAGCTCACTGTAACCTCTGCCTTCCGGGTTCAAGTGGTTCTCCTGCCTTAGCCTCCCAAGTAGCTGGGAGGACTACAGGCAAGCGCAACCATGACCTGCTAATTTTTGTATTTTTAGTAGAGACAGGGTTTCACCATGTTGGTCAGGCTGGTCTCGAACTCCTAACCTCAGGTGATCCACCCCCTCGGCCTCCCAAAATGCTGGGATTATAAGCATGAGCCACTGTCCCAGCCAGACAAGTTGATTTTTTTTTTGAAACAGATTCTCTCTCTGTCACCTAGGCTAGAGTGCAGTGGTGCAATCTCAGCTTACTGCAACCTCCACCTCCTGGCCTCAAGCGATTCTCCTGCCTTAGCTTCCTGAGTAGCTGGGATTACAGGTGTAATCACCCAGCTAATTTTTTTGTATTTTTTTTAGTAGAGACAGGGTTTCACTGTGTTGGCCAGGCTGCTCTTGAACTCCTAACCTCAAATGATTTGCCTGCCTCGGCCTCCCAAAGGGCTGGGATTACAGGTGTGAGCCACCACGGCCAGCCCAGACTAGTTGATTTTAAATGGTCCCTGAATCTGTATGTCTTAAAAATTCTTCTGAGTCCCTTCCCTGGCTGCCTTCCCAAAGCAGGGCCTTCAGGCCTTGGTTTTCTGTGCCTTGATCCTCCGGGCTTGTTCTGTCCTGTGAACATCAGCTCCTTTCCAGAAAGTATTAGTTCCAAGGTTCTGGAACTCCTGTGGGGGAATGGGAGGCCCCCTTGCAACTGTCAAGTCTCCTAAGCTGATCCCAGAACAACTCACATTCCTGGTAGAGCTGCTGTGAAGTCCTCAGGAGTCAAAGGATGTGCTGTGAAAACCAAAGTCCTCTCCCAGCCAAAGCTTTCCTATCTTTTCATTTATCTGGATAGCTTTCCACTGCCCCAGGTACTCCAGGAGAGAAGGAAACATTTGAACCCTCAAACATGATCCTTCCTAGATTATCTTCCCCCAGAATACTTGGTTACCAATACCAATTCATGCACTAACTATGCATAGGTGATAAAACAAGTTCAGTGATCATGATCTCTCCCTTCAGGAGCTCTCTTAGTACTAATGGTGTAGTAGGGAAACCAACCATTGCGACAGTGCTAAGGTAAGAGAATGCTCTGTCAAACGTCCTCTCTGGGATGTTGCTTCCCTGACCCTCACATGCTACTGAGAGACTACTGGGTAACTAGTCCCTTATCTCAGTACCCACACCCCTGCATAGTAATGGTGTCTCCCACAGGTCTGTGAGCTCCTTGAGGACAAGAGAGTGTGTTTTCCAACTTAGTACTGCCATTGTACAGTTCAGGCACAAAGTGTGCTTCCTGAGTGAGTGAATAAATTAATCTGGTAACTAAATATTGAAATCCAAAAGAAAATAAACATTTTAAAATGTATGTTTGATTCTTTATGACCTTGTTTGTATTATTTTTGCATGCAGATTTTATGCTTGTACTTGCTTCATATGAATTAAATGTTAACTTTGAATTTTTCTTGCAGACAGTTCTGATCCACTTGTAATAACCTCATATGGTCTCATAAAGTGGGAAGTCAGACATTTCTCTCTTGAGACTTTCTGCAGTGTAGAGATGTAAATAATGTTTTAAATAGGTCTCCTTGCAATTGATAGTCTTTAAATAGTAATGGCTTTTCTATTTTAGATTGAAATGAGTTTATTTAAGTAGGGTCTGAACTACACATTGGGTGAGAGAACTGCACTTGGAAGAGATCTTCTAGCTCAATCATTTTTTTAATGGGATTCAAACTGAAGCCTAGAGAGGGAAGATTTTGCCCAAGCACATATGCAGCTTATTAGAAGAGGCTCAACAAGAATTGTGGCCTCCTACCTGTCTCATCTTTCTCTAGTATAGCTTTGAATGAGCTCTGAAGCCTGGTTACATCCTGGCATCCACATGTCAGCCTGGCTGTGGCACCATATTCAGAAAAACTTTATAAGGATTAGGTACCACATTTATACTGCAAATGCCTATGTACATCTCCTTCTGCACAAATACACTTTGAGCTTATCGAAAGAGGAGATACTTCTCATCTTGTACCCAGGTATTTCTCATCTTGTACCCAGGTGCAGACCACAGAGTGGACACTTGGTAAATGTTTACATTGGAAAAAACCTCTTATTATGCTGGGCCCAATGAGGGACAACAGAATGGATCAGGACCTTCTGTCCTGTCTTCATCAGCCCCCTCCCCCAGTATCTCACATCCCTCCTTCCAGAAAAAGAGTCAGGTGGTCCCAAGCCCCAGTGTGTTTTGTCCCTGCATTAACTCACTCATGGCTGCACTGCAGAGACATCATTCCTGCTCTGTCTGTCTTCTTTGCTTCTTCTGATCTTCTGAATTCCTTCTTTTTCAAATTATCAAAGAGGAATTTATCCTCAATTTTAGTTATAAAACCAAAATATCCTCATAGTCTACATATTGTTGCAGTGTACCGTTGAATTCATCCAACCCTCTATCCATTCATCCATCTGTCCATATGTCCACTGAGCACCTCCAGGTATGTATGTGCACATCCCTGTGGTGCACCTTGAGGGATATAGAGAGAACCAGGACTCCACTCCTGCCTTCAAAGGGCTCAACAAAGCTTACCAAATGCAACATGTTTTACCAAAGAGCAAAAGCTTGAACCTAACATAGTTTCCTGCTCCCTTTGAATTAAGAGGCACCTGTCATCTTGTCTATTGAAAGAAATATCACCAAACCAGAGCACAACCATCTGTCTGTCATGGTTGGAGGCATTGTGGAGGTAGCCCTTGGAGCAAACGTGACAATCCGATGTCCTGTAAAAGGTAAGTGTGGTCATTTCAGTGGGAGGGTGTGTGGCCATCCCAATGTGGCCAGGAGACACCAGCTGGCACTTTGGTATTCGAGACCTCAGCCTGATAGGCTTAAAAAACAGATTTCCCAGCACACTGACAGTGGATCTGACTCTCAAGAGTGAACTCATACTGGCTCATGAGACTGATGTATAAAACAGATTGCCAAGTTACTTGTTTCCAGTGTGGACTGTGACTGCCATGCACACTGGACTGTTCATACTGGCAAGACCAGAACACTCTGTCCCTATGGGCAGAGCTACAAAAAAGGCCAACTTTTAGTCAGAGGGTTACTTGGTGAATAACATAGTCAGAGGATGGGATTTGTTGGAAATTGTAAGACATGTCCTCCAGATAGACAAAAGCTACACTTGGCAAAGCCAGATCAGGGAGCTAGAATGTCCATGTCCCCTGGCCTAGGCTATCTTCTGGATTGTCCCTGGGTAAGCATCAGCAGCCTGTGCCTCAGTGGCTCTTTCTCCTATGTTTACAACTGCAGACAAACCTCCTTTCTAATGTTCACACTCTTTCTTTAATAGAATTAACACTTCAGTCTGACCTTGCTTTAACCTAGGGCCATCCTGTCTCATGAAGCCGTGAATTCTTAAGTCTTAATCTGGGCCCATGCATCTCTAAACTGCAGATAAATATTATATGCTGCATATATGTACATTTTACAGGGACCAGGAGAGGTGGGAATGAGCGGGTTGTGTGAATAGGTTTTTATTGCTTCCTTAGAGAAACTTATGAACTCCTCCAAATTGAGATATACTCTTTTAGATGACTTTGTGTATGCCTTTCATTTACTCTGCCTTGACTTAACTCTCTGGACAACTGTATTTCCCTAGCTTTCAAGTTCTAAGTAGATACCTGTAGTTGCAGCCACTTAAGATGAGTCTTGCCTAGGCTGTGACCCTGATTGCCTAGGGTGACAGAGGAGCTGCTGCTGCTCTTAGAAATGCAGTGAGGGCACATGTAAGGAGGGATTTGTGGACACACTCATTCAGCTTTCAGGCTCTCCCTCCACTTGCCATGATCAGTTACTTGCCATGTTTCCAAAGCTACACCTTTGGCTCTACAAACAGTGGAAATTTACTAACCCCCAAGATATTATTTTTCACCCCTTGGAAATCCCTGCAGTGTTTGGCCTATGCAGACTTTTGAAAAATTGCTCCAGTCTCCCAACTGACTCCACCCACAAATATGTGAGTTTTCTGGCAAAATACACCCACCATTACAGAAAGGGCTGGCATTCTCTGGCCATAGCAAGGAGAAAAGCAGAACGGAACGCTGCAGATGCCAAGCCACGGATGTCTAAAGTTTCTACAGCCCTACACCTGCAGAGGATTCTGAAAAATAGATCTGACTTCTATTAAGAGAAACCTCAACTTTCAACATGACTTCTAAATTTTTCACTTCCACAATACTTGAAAATCAGGCTTTCAGGGAGATGAGCCATTAAAAGGATTGGAGTGCATTATTTGCTATCGGAAGTCAGAGGCTGGATTAGGTGGAAACTGCAAGTAAAGCCTCCAGCAAAGACCATTAAACTCATCTCGTTTTATTCTCATCCAGGCCCAGTCAGACATGGGCTGTCTTTGACCCTCCCTAGCCCCACTGTCCTCCTGCCCTGTGCTGTGGGGCCATGGGTCTGCAGCACTGCTGCCTAGATGGAACTCAGCACTGGGAGTACTCATCTCCCTCCTCCCTCCCTCACCTTTCAGCTCTTACTAGGAATTGTCCCATTTGGCCTTTCTTTACCTGGCAGTCTTCCCCCGTAGACTCAGACCCCAGAACTCCTGATGAGTTCTTTCCTTTTAAAAATAAACTTGCCTCCAAATGCACCACAATCATGTTGAGTTATTTGCCATTTTAAACAAACCTGTAGTGAACTTACAGTGTTTTCTTATGGGCAGAAGCCATACCTAATGGAGTTTTCTAGGGAAATTCATCTTTTTTAAGACAGATGGTGAAGTTGATGAAGGGTCAGAAAACTAGAGTTTTACAGACAGTCTTGTCACTAGCTAGTATATAACCATAGGTGAGTCATATATCTTTCTTCCCTCATCTCTAAAGCAGGGAATATATTATATTAATAGAAGAAGGGACTGTGGTTATCATCCAATTCCATTTTTCATCTTATAGATGAGTACATTAAAACATAATTTACAAAACTGAACTCTGCCTTACAAATTACATTTTTATACTGCAAATTGGGATTTCTGTAAATCAGTGGCATATATAATTTTTTTTTATTTTTTAAGTTGCTTTAGAATATTTCCCACTAATTATAATGAACTTATTTTTATAGACCCCATAACACATATTGATAGCTTCTAGAGAAGTTCATCTTTTTTATAGCCAAACATGTTTCGTCAACCCATGTGGTATAGATGTCAATAGGGATTATCTCTAGTCACTCTTAGAGATATTTCTAGTAACTATATTAAATAACAGAACCTAAAAGTCCGCATATTTGCCTATTTCTAAAGGTTAAAACTTCTAACTTGAGAGAGTTATTTGCTTTACTCTTTAAAAAAAAGTTTTTTTCTGTCCATTTGGGTGGGGGTAATTTAAAACACACCTTTTTTGCCACCTTCTGGTAAGAAAGAAAAGTTCGTCTGGGGAAAATGACCAGTAAATATCGTTGCTGCATTTTTTTTTTTTTTCACGTTAATGCATAGTAAGAACATTACTTATCCTGTAATTTTCTGTTGTGTATTATGTGTTGTTTATCTTATTCCTTAAGCTCATCAGAGATGCACCTGATGTGAGTCCCTTCTCTAAAGTGTTTTGTTGTGTGTCACACTCCTCTTTAGTCTCTAAGGAACTCTCTTGGCCACAGATGGGAATGGGTTTGAGCTAGATGGTGATTCCCAAATGAAGGGCACTGGCAAAGCCATCAATGGCCCAGCCCCAAGTGTAGAAAATTCCTTAAACACAAGGTGCACTGGACAACTGCTTCTTAGAGCAAACTCAAACTGCCTGGAAAGATTAGAAATGCTTCTAAACTAAAACTAAGCTAAAGAATAAAAACATCTTTGAATGCTATTAGAGGACACTGTTGTACATCTCCTTTAGGAGGAAAAATTATACAACTGTGGATGGCACCTGACATCTCACCAGGCAGCTGGGTACATGTAGGTTATACAAAAGACTCATTAACAATCAATGCAGAAGCAAATAAATGAGTTTAACACATTCCCAAATGAATCCAGTCATGTGGATGACTAAAGGAGAGTTTTTCCCAGGAATGCAAATATTTTTTGACGCTTAAAAATAGCTACTTTAAACAGAGCATCACAAGTTGAATCCTCTTTGAAAGGAGGGGTTTTTTTGTTTCTGTTTTTTTTTTTTTTCCCCCAGAGTCTCACTCTGTTGCCCAGGTTGGAGGGAGGGCAGTGATGTGATCTCGGCTCACTGCAATCTCTGCCTCCTACCTCAGCCTCCCAAATAGCTAGGATTACAGATGCAAGCCACCATGCCTGGCTATTTTTTTTTTTTTTTTTTTTTTTTTTGTATTTTTAGTAGAGACAGAGTTTCACCATGTTGCCCAGGCTGGTCTCAAACTCCTGACCTCAAGTAATCCACCCACCTCAGCCTCCCAAAGTGTTGGGATTCTGGGCACGAGCCATGGTGTCCGGCCCTGGAAGGAGTTTTTGTGTAGTATATTTATTAGTTGTCAACATATGTGGAAGGGAGGAAGCAAGTAGGATTAGACAGAGGGCAAAGGAGGACTGTGATGCAGGCCCATAAAGCCTTGCCAAGCCCCCTTGAAACATATGTGACTCATTAGAGGTGCCCCAGGCTGACCCACAGTGGCCAGGCCTTCATGCCCCTGCCTCCTGCAGTCACTGGTTGTGGGCCTCTCTGGAAGGGGCATATGTGCTCTTGGGTGGGTGGAGACAGATTGTGAAGGGACTAATAACCAGAGGCTACCAGAAGCAGGGACACCAAGTTCCTCCTTGAAGGTTGATTTGGGTGGAGCATCTCCATCTCTACCACAGAGATTTAAGGTGATAAAATTTAGGATCATCTTAATAGATGTAGACAAAGCATCTGATAAACTTCAACACAAAAATGACGTGAAAACCTCTTGGCAAACCAGTAATAGAAGGGATAATCCCTTCCTTGATTTGCCTGTCAGAAACCTATTGTAAGCATCATACTCACTTTAATGGGGAGACTCAAAGAGTCCCATTAAAATCAGGAAAAAACATACAATGCCCTTTATCACTACATCTGTTCAACACTGCGTTAGCACTAGCCAGTGCAATAAGATAAAATAACTAGAAAAATTAGGACTAGAAAATTAGAAAACAAGAGAAGACTAGAAATATAATATAATAGAAGACTAGAAATGTAATAAAAACTAGAAAATAACTAGAAAAATTTCTTATTTATAGATAATATAATTATCCTCATTTAAAAGCAAAGAAAATATAAAAAGTTTTGGATCTCTATATCAGAATAACTTCAATTAAAAAAAAGCAATCCTGTGGGATTGCTAGAACTTAACAAACTGATCCTATAATTAATACGAAAGTGCATGTGGCTGAGAATAGCCCAAACAATTTTTAGGAATAACAAGGTGGCTGAGATTTGCCCTGTCAAATATAAAGACTTAGCATAAAGCTTGAGGGCGTACAGCAATGTAAAAGGGATAGACAAATAAATGGAATAGAATGTGGAGCCCACAGCAGATTCAAGCATACAGTATATGGAAACTAGAATTTAATAGCAGAAGAATTAAAAACCAATAAAGGACAGACTATGAATTTTATAGCAGTAGAATTAAAAACCAATAAAGGACAGACTATTAAGTAAATTGTTATAGGATAATTGTTTATAATATAAAAAATCTCAACCAAAAATAAATTCTGATTTAAATGCCTAAAATATGAACATATTTTAAAAAATCATAAAATATAAGAGATATCTTTATGACTTTGGAATGGAAAAGATACAAAAAGTACAAGTCATAAAGTAAAACATCTATTATATAGTGTTGATGAGGTTGCACAACTGTGTGAATATATTAGAACTACAGAATTATACTTTTAAAGGGTAAAATTTTTGGTATATGAATTATATTTCAATAAGCCGTTATAAAAAACATTGGCACATTTGCTGTTAAGATATAAAAGTTTTGATCCTTGAAAGGCATTGTCAATAAATTTAAAAGTCAAGCCACATTTCTGGCAGAAAATATTTGTTATATAGTACCAGAATATAGAAATAGCTTCTCTAAATCAATACAAATAACAAACCACTCAATATAAAAATGAGCAGGCCAGGCGCAGTGGCTCACGCCTGTAATCTCAGTACTTTGGGAGGCCCAGGCAGGTGGATCACGAGGTCAGGAAATTGAGACCATCGTGGCTAACATGGCAAAATCCCGTCTCTACTAAAAATACAAAAAATTAGCTGGGCGGGGTGGTGGGCACCTGTAGTCCCAGCTACTTGGGAGGCTGAGGCAGGAGAATGCCATGAACCCAGGAGGTGGAGGTTGCAATAAGCTGAGATCGCACCACTGCACTCCAGCCTGGGCAACAGAGCGAGACTCTGCCTTAAAAAAAAAAAAAAAGGCTGAAGCAAATATAGCAACTATTAATGTCCATTAATTTTGGAGAATGGACTTTTTTTTGACATGTGGTTATCAGTTATATTGTTTTGTTGTTGTTGTTGTTCACCTCCTAACCCTGTTTCCTGTAAGACCTTGGACCCATCACATAGTTTCCTTGCTCCTTGGTTTTCTGTTATAAAATGAGGAATTATGATGGGATGACCAGGAAGTCTGTTTCCAGTCCTGAAATTCTATCTTAGATCGTTGGTCCTTTACAGGAATCTGGGATGAAATAAAACTAAATGTAGAAAAAGTGCTTGAACTAAGATACCTGGCCAGTCAGAACTTAGAACTGAGAGCCAAGAGTCCTCACCTAATATTGGGAGGGAATCTAGGGGGAAAAAAAAATAAAAACTCTCTCAAAATATGTAGATACAATGTCCTTTACAAAGGAGTTCTTGGAGCTGCAATACCAGCCCATGAAAAATCCGGTTACCTGTATGATGACTTGAAAACTATAGTTGTAGTAAAAAGAAAGGAACTAAATAGGCTGGGCACAGTGGCTGATATCTGTAATCCCAACCCTTTGGGAAGCCAAGGTGGGCGGATCACTTGAGGTCAGGGGTTGACCAGCCTGGCCAACATGGTAAACCCGCGTCTCCACTAAAAATACAAAAATTGGCCAGGCATAGTGGTGCACGCCTGTAATCCCAGTTACTTGGGAGGCTGAGGTAAGAGAATTGCTTGAACCGGGGAGGTGGAGGTTGCAGTGAGCCGAGATAGTGCCACTGCACTCCAGCCTGGGTGACAGAGTGAGACTCCATTTCGAAAAAAGGGAAAAAAAGAAAGAAAGGAACCAAATAATATAAGAGTCTGTAAATCAATGAAACCAGAATTCGACAAATTTGAAAAAGTCTCTTATATAAGCTAATGTTGAAGGTAAAACAAGCTCACTGGGGGAAAGTAAGTAGAAAGGGTTCTTTGAGGGGATTTGAACAGCCTTAGATGGAAATAACTCAGGTCTTGTTCATGTCCTCGTGGCCTCAGAACGCACAGCTCTTTCTAGATGTCTGGATGCCAGCCACAGCCCTGTGTTTACCAGCCTTGATCAGTTCCCTTCTTGCCTCCAAAAAGGGATGAAGAATAAACAGGGAAAGATATCTTCCCTGAGATAACTAGGTAAGATCTTACTGAAATAAAATCTTGAGAATTAAATATGGAAGGACCATAGGAATCCATGAGTCCAGCCCTGTTTTGCACATAAGATCCCCAGAGAAGAGGCTTGACCAAAGTAACAGGCCTAGACAATGGCAGGGCCAGTTCTGAACCCAGTTACTGCCTCTGAAGCTAGTGCCCTTTCTGTTCTGAATGTTGCTTTTGTGTGTTTTCTTGTCTCATAAAAAGTAACACATCTCATTATAAAATATTTGGAAAGCATAACAAAGTATCATGTTGCAAAAAAAATTCCCATAATCCTGTCAAAGACACAACCATTATTTCTATTTTGCTATATTCCTGTAACCCTTTCTCTATATCTAAGTCATGGAATTTTCCCATGTTATTAAAAAATCATAAATATCATTTAATAGCCACACCAGTGTGTCATTGTGTGAATGTGGCATAATTAAACCCTTTTCTTGTTTTTGGAAACTTAAACTATTTGTACTTCTTTACAGTTCCATACAGCAGTGTAAGAAACCTTCTTATGCATATAACTTTTTGTGTCTTTTGGATTATTTTTTTAAAAAAGAGTAACAGGAATGGAATTGTTGGGTCACAGGACATTCAACATTTTTGTAACTACATAGAGCATTAAAATTAAAATGTCTAGAACTCTGAATACATTATCCCCAAATTGCCAGCTAGAAAGTCTGATTCTACTAGTGGGGTAGTTTTAAACCTTACCTATCCCATCATTGTTTTGCTGCTCATTGATAGGAGAGAATGAGAAAAGGTAGGTAGAAGTTACAGTTTCCTATTTAATCCCACACAGTGCATGCACAAACAGATGATGGCAAGTGTGCATCTCACTGGGTCAAAGCAGAGCACTTGGTGTATGTATGCACATACACAAGAGGTATGTGCAGGCAAGGAGGCCCTTTCATATCTATGGGAGGATGGTCAGTTTCAGAAGAAACATATCACATAAACTTAAAAGGTTTTTCTTAGGGCATTTTTTTAAGGGATAAAATGCTGTGGAATATACCTAAGAATTTTATTGATGTATAGGCAAATTACTAACTTTCTTTACTATTACCCTTTCAGGGGAGGATCTTGAGAAAATATTTGTGGTACAGCAGGATTATGTGGTTAAATTCCTAAACATGGTCTCATTGCTCTGACAATTATTTTCCCCTATGAACTGCTAGTTTATATTATATAGGGTGGAATTTAATGGTAGTGATTCTCATATGTCTTTAAGTAATAAATCCCTTTGGCCAAAAAAAAAAAAAAAAAAAAAGAACTCTCTCTCCAGAAAAATGTATTTACCCACCGATTTTTGCATATACTTTTCAGAAGACTTAAAAAGAAATCTAAGATTATCTGCTTGCTCTTGTTTTATGAACTGGACATTTTGGTGCTTTTGACTATATTCTAAATTAAAGTGAATTTATTTTCCCTGATCTGTGGTTTTTGAAATATATCCTCTCTTCTATGTTGTTATCTCTTTAAAACACTCATGCAATCTTTGTAATAGCTAAAAATTGTCATCTTAAAATGTATATTTAAAATGTCTTTCCCTACTCAAAAAGGCTCCCCCTTCCCCTTTTTTCCTACCTCTGTCTATGATACAGAAATCTTCCCACTATCCTCCTCTCAACCCCTATATTCAGTCAAACAGCCAATCATGGTTGGAAATTCCATCCATCTTTTCTTCCCTTCAACGAGCATTCACTAAGCATTTACTAAGCCCAAGCTAGTTCCTTAGCATGCAGAGATGAATACAATCTGGTTTCTGCAGCTATATAGACAAAGGAATTATGATATGATGTCATAAATGCAAAAATAGAAGTGTTTGTAAAGTGTATCAGACACATTAAGGAGAGACTAATTAAGGCTTCCAACTAAGGAGTCAGAAAAGGTTTATAAAAAAGATGAATTGCAACCAGCCCACTTGTAACAAAAAGGAAGGGCATTTAAATCAAAACAGCACATATGCAAAAGCATAGAAACATGAAAGCACTCTGCTTACTTGCAACATCACAAGCAGATCTGTATGACTTAGAGCAGAGGGTGTGAAGGGGAGTGGGAAGAGGTGGGTTTGGAAGTGTAAGTGTGGACCAGAATGTGAAGGGCTTTAATGTCATGCTGAAACTGATGGACTTCATTTTATTAGCAGAGAGGAGACAAGAAACGTTTTAAGCAGGGTAATGGTGTGAACCAATCTGTATTTCAATATGGATGAAAAATTAGAGGAGAAAGAAGCTGCAGAAAGCCATAAATTGAATGCAACTAGATTGCATCAATGGTCATTGATTGGATTATTGGACCCCAAAAAAGCCTGCCAGCCACTCAAGATATTAAACTGACATTGCATGTATCTGATTTATCCAGGAGTGAGCAGACATATCTGGCATTTAGCAATGGATGTGTCATTAATTGAGGGTTTGGGACACAGGTGTCCTGAGGCTAGAGTGTTGGCAAGTAGTCATGCATGGAGGGCAGCCATATTGCAAAGAGCTGAGGAGTATGTGCTAATAGGCAGCATGTCAGTAAAAAACATGTTGGAAAACCATCTAAGCTCATCATCAAAAATAATAACTTGTGTTGGCTTCAACAGCATACAAAGTGGATATTATCTTTGTTTTGCAGATAAGGAAGCAGACTCAGATACACACAGTTACTTGTCTTTGTATATCTAATGAGTGTGTATGCCAAGATTTAAACCCAATTCTGTGTGACTCCAAAGGAGCTAGACAGAGAATGAAACTCTGTGTTTGAGACAGCAGAATAGGCACCATGCAGGAGGTCTGACCAGAGGGAAAACTGTCAAAGCGAGGCGTAAGGCAGAACCTAGGAAGTGCTGCAGCCTGGTGATGGGGTGTCATCGGTTTAGGGGTGGGCAACAGGCTCAACCTCCAGGGCCCACCCTCACCTGGAGGACTGCCCCATGGTATGAGATCTAGGGAGAGTACACTGGGAGCCTGGCCTCTTGCCGGGCCGCAAGATGCCAGCCAGTATCAGGCCAAAGGTCAGCCCATTGTGCTCAGCCAGGCACATGATGGAAGCCTCACCACCTTGAGACATGCTTCTACCATCACTGCAGCAGTGGGAAAGAATGTGGCAAATTATGCACTGTCTGGTAGTGACTATGGACTCCCTTACCTCACCCTTAATATTCTTGCCCTGACTCTCTTTGGACTTGTATTTGGATTATTGATTTAGCAGATTTAAAAGACTCATTTATAAAACAATTATCTGCTCTTTAAAGATTCACTGAAGCTCTATTTTGAGTGCTTCTTGAAAAAAATGATTTTCTTTGCATCTTTTATCAATTTCTCATGTGGTGAAAACATGGGTCTGTATACAATCAAGAAGTAGAAAGAAACTAGAATAAGGTAGCTGGATATACAATACGAAAAAACAGGAGGGGCTCTTCAAACACCTATCAAATTTCAGACTTCTTGCAAAAAACCCTGTGCTTGGGCTTGTGGGTCTGCATGTCTTGAGTGACACCATGTCTTGAAGCATTCACGTACAGCCTTGGTGGTCCAGTCCTGTTGTTACAACACTGCTCTCATCCCCAACATCTATACCCCAACCTTGTCTTCAGTGCCACCAGTACATTTCTCTGTCCTGAAAACTCCGCAGACACTCAGCCCCATGTTACCCTAGCACAGCCCCATGTGTTACCCTATCACATAGTAACAACAGACTGACCCATAGGCCCCATGTACTGTCATCATGTAGTTCCACATTGTGTGCCCACCCATTCCCTGTCCTCCAAACAACCACACACCTTTCTTCCATGCAGTGGCAGGATCATAGCTCACTGCAGCCTCAAACTCCTATGCTCAAGCAATCCTCCTGCCTTAGCCCCTTGAGACTACAGCCATGCACTACCACACCTGACTAATTTTTTTTTTTCTTGTAGAGACAGAGGTCTCACTGTGCTGCCAAGGCTGGTTTAGAACTCCTGGCCTCAAGCAACCCTCCTACCTCGGCCTCCCAAAGTGCTGAGATTCCAGGTGGGAGCCACAGTGCCTGGCTTCCCGTTGTTTCTTGGTTACCATATTTCTGATATTAAGACTCATTTAGCTCCCCTGAGTTTTAAAATTAATAAAATGGTCCTGGCTTGGTCCTGTTGAGCCTGTGAGATGGTGCACTAAACACCTACACAATCCACAGGGCAGGAGCCATATATCCTCTGCTCTTGGACTGAAGCTCTTTCCTCAGTGATCTTCTGAAGTCCAGGCTTCTAAAGAAATGAGTTGCTTCAATTCCATGAGTCTCTGAGTGGCGCCTCCTGGCTGGCCTGTGTTCCCTTGGCTCCTCGTATTGGTGTCAGGGCAGGAGCCAGAGTGGCTAGTCCGGAGTTTCCCAAACCTGCATGAGATCTGATAGCAATTGGGAGGCTTTTCATACCAAGCAGTAGAAGTAAAGGGTTTTGAATGCCCTATACCACTCAAATCTACTTATACTATAAGAAATGCCTTTGCTTGCTCTCTGCCCTCCAGGACTCTCTGCTTTTGGCTGTGTGTGCTGAGACCCCTAGGCAGCAGCAGAGAGCACAGGACAACTGTGCAGCATGGAACAGCATCCATTATAAAACACGGAATCGTCAGAAGCTCCTGAATGACACACTACTTCATTCCGGCTACTATGACCTAACTATGCCTTCACAGCAAGACAGAGAGGCCCACAGCACCCATACAGGGTGGGGACTGAGGGAAAGGGAATTTTGTTGGAATTCAACCCCCAGAAATAAGAAAGCATGCAAGCTTCTGAGTACAGTCTGAGAAAACCATGCAGGACCTTGTTAATGGAAGAAAAACACTCCTTTATGGGAAGAGCCCCATAGGACCTGTGTAGAATTTTGGAATCTCTAGTAACATCCCAACTTACATAACCCTGTTTTTTTTTTTTTTTTTTCATTCATTTATTTTCCCTAGTTATTAATTCAATACCCAGTTATTCATTTTGATGACTGATGCATACTACAGTCAGGTCATTTTATTATTATGGTTAATGTCAGGCCTGGACACCACAACATCTCCCCAGCCCTGCCCTGAGAGATTCTGATTTAATTCATCTGTAGTATGTCCTGAGAACCAAGGATTTTTAAAGCTTCCCCAGGAGATTCTAATGTGCAGCCAAGGTTAAGAACCACTGATTTAGCCAGTAAATGGGGCCAAAGAGGTCCCTGGAAATTATCTCAAATATCCTCTCAAAATGAGAGACTCTTCCTCAGGAATCAGTCGGTAACCAGAGGTCAACTAGAACCAGGAGTAAACCAGCAGTGAACCAGGAGTGAGTAATCAGAAGTAAACTCAAACTAGGAGTGAACCAGGAGTGGGTAACTGGGAGTGAACTAGAAGTGGGAGCTAAATGGTAGAACCCAGGTCCATGCTCTGGGTTCATTCTGAAGGTAGAATCAGGCATGCCAACAATTGATGTCTCAGTGTTCAGAGGTTCACACAGGGGAAATCAGCTGTCAGTGTCCAAGAGGATCAAGGAAATGATTTTGAGATGGGTCTTTAAGAATGTGGAGAATGTTCCAGGTGGTGAAAGGGAATAGCAATTGATCTGCAGTGGAGAGAACAGCACACAGAAAATAGCCTTACAGCCAGTGTGGTGTGTTTGGAGAATGGTGCAGTTCGCGGGCTGGAGGATAGCTGTTCTTAGCAGTGACTCCCCTAAATTGAAAAGGCTTTTGGGCTTTTCTCCTCCAAGAACAGGAAAAGTTATAGAGCTAGGAAAACTGACTCTTACTCCCTACCATTCCTGAGGAGAAAAGACCCCCCAGAAATAGAGTGAGAGGTGCAGCTCAGAAGAACCAAAGGCAAGAGTCAGTGGTTTGAGGAAAGAGGAAATGGAGTCCTGGGGAATCAACACAGCCTTGAGATGTCACCCCAAGACACCAGCAGCCCACACGTAGTCCTCTGGGGTTTGCTGGTGACAGCAGTGGAACCCACTTGGAGATTCTGGTGCATGATCTCCAAATAACTAATATTTTTAACTGGCTAATAGCTATTTGTTCATCTACATCGCAATGTTATATTGACAGATTACCAGAATTGCTGATTATCAGGAAGGGCCTCAGGAATGTCCATGGCTCTCCCTTTTGAGCTGTTGTTTAGGAGTTCTTCCTATCCCCTTTACTGGAATCAGTAGTTTACACCACTTGCATAGCTCCAGCATATATCACTATGCTTGATTTGCACGAACTCTTAACTTTCTTCTTCTTCAAGGAACTACTGAAAGTTTTTGGTTTTGATATAATAATTTTCACTGGCATTTTCTAGCCTGTAAATAAGACCCTGGAGGACAATATCCAGCAGTGAACCGTGTAGTGCTCATGAGATATGTCTGGTGGAGTTAAAGAACTGCCCAGGCTCACACAAAGCAGAAGCCCAGGGTATGTGAGAGATCAGGATGACCACACCAGGAAGAGGACTTGTTGACACCCTCCTCCATGTCAGAAAAACACAGTTCAAAAACCTTTAGGGAAGGACTTTTAATGATGGAGTTGGGGATAGATACTTTGACCCAGATGATTTCTAAATCCTCAAAAATCAAATTGATTGGGGAACAGATTATGTCAATCTAAACATGAGTTTACTAGAGAAAAGAAAGTACTGAAACAGCTGTTCAAAAGAATTCTGTAAATAGTAAAAGCCATAGCCCTATATTTGGAGACAGTTCTGGATATGGCATTAATGATGGATAGTCCATTGTATCCAAAAAGCATACATAACATATTTTTCAAAAAGAACAAAAGGGTATGCCGTTCACTCAGAAGAGGAATGTTCCTTACAAAATTTACTATGCTGCACAGATTGGCCCTGCAGTTAAGAAGAGTGCATTCATTATTCTAGCAGTTTTGAGATACTTTCTCTGACATTGAACCCTTGAACTCCTATTTATTTCTTTCATTTATTAATGATGACTCCTTTTGTCTAACCTGTGTTTGATTTGTCTTTTATAAATTGGCAACATCATTTCTTCATGATCCCCAGAGGTAAATGATGGTAGCTTAAGTCTTCATTTGTCATATATGAAAAAGTAATGCAGAATTCTGAGTGAGTTTTGAGTAGCTGGAAGAAACAAACAGATGAGCAAAAACATTTAGGTGTAATATATATTTATTTAAAAATCCAGCATTTCAGGGCAGTCTGAATAGGCCAGGGATTTGACAGTGTGAAATATTTCATGGGCCTTTCAAGGATGAAGGAAATTTGTTTTTAAACACTGACTAGTTTAAAGACACCCACGAGGGAGGTGCAAACTTTTTGCAACACATGTTTCACAGCCCCTCCAGCTCTGAACTTTTTTCACAACATTTGTCTTCCAAAACAATTTCAGCACTGTGGAAACAGAATGTTGAATATTTCAGAGCTGCAAGTCTTGGGGGAAATAGCCTGTCTTTAAGGTTAGATAAATAAGTTTAAACTATTTCTGACATTTTATAGCTGTTGCAACATAGCAAATGTGTTATTTTGAAAGACCATAAATAGCAGTGGTACGAAGAAATCTGCCTGAATTTCCTCTGGCCTGTTCAGTTCTTTGAAAATGTTTACATGTGTAACGATGCTTCTAGGTGCTGAACAGGCCTGTGGGGTAGGAGAGGGAATTGGAGTTCATTCTGGGACTTACAATGTTTGAGGCGCCTGTGGGACATGATGTGCCAATGGGAGATGTCCAGGAGTCTTGAATTCAAGGGAGAGATTAAGGTTGGATAGGTAGATGTGGGAGTTTTCAGCATAGGAATTATCATTATATTTCCCAAAGTAGATGAAATGGCCCCTGGGACAGTGCGTAGTGAGAAGGACTTGGTCCTGTACTCTGATGTAGTCCCATGCTCTTCATTTCAAACTTTCTATTTCTGACATTTTCTTTTGGAATGTAACTTTGTCAGTTTGTTCTGAGAAACTTGTGCTGGCATGGTTGTTTGGCCATCTTGGTTATTTTCATACCTTAGTTTTTAGTCTAGACTCCCATAGTTACAGGGAACAGAGAACCACCTCAAACTGGCTTAAGAAAAAATGGAGAAACTATTGGCTAATAAAACTGAAAAGTCCTGGAGTTTAGACAATCTGGACACAATTTTAGACACATCTGGATTCAGGAATTTAAATGATTTAATCAAGGATTCACCCCTTAGCTAGGCACAATCGTGCATACCTATAGTTCCAGCTATTCAGGAGGCTGAGATGGGAGGATCCCTTGAGCCCGGAAGTTTGAGGCTTCCGTATGCTATGATCAAGCCTGTGAATAGCCACTGCACTCCAGCCCAGTGAGACCCCATCACTAAAAAAATAAAAATCCATCTCTCTCTGGCTCTGTTTTTTTTCCGTGTTTTGAGGTGGTTGGTGGGCAAGGGTTGAGGGAAGACCATGTATGTTAGCAGATGATAAGACATCATAAGCAGTTTATTTTTTGTTCTAAGTGAGATGGAAGCCATTGGAGGATTCTAAGCAAAGGAATGTCATGATTTGAGCTACCTTTTAGAAGAAACACTATGGCTACCGTGTTGAAAATAGACTGTAAAAAATCAGAGAGTAAAAGGAAGGCAAGAGTGGAAATAGGGAGATGAGATAAGAATTCCAGGTGAGCAAAACCATCCCTAAATTCCCTGCCCTGGACTCCACTTCCCTCTCCAGCTATTGTCTCAGTTCCTGATTTCCATTTATAGCAAAGTGCCTCCAGAGTAGCTTATACTTGTCTTCAATTTCATTTCTCTTCGTTCTCTCTTGAATCCACTCCAACCAAACATTCTCCATACCATTACCTTCATAGCTATTGTTAGGGTAGGGTCACCAACAGCTTACCATGTAAGTGTGAATTGCTAACTCAGGTGTTTTTTTTGTTTTGTTTTGTTTTGTTATTGAGACAGATTCTCACTCTGTTGCCCAGGCTGGAGTACAGTGGTGTGATCTTGGCTCACTGCAACCTCCACCTCCCGGGTTCAAGCGATTCTCCTGTCTCAGTCTCCCGAGAAGCCAGGATTACAGGCACACACCACCACGACCGGCTAAATGGTTTTTGTATTTTTAGTAGGGACAGGGTTTCGCCATGTTGCCCAGGCTGGCCTCAAACTCCTGACCGCAGGTGATCTGCCTGCCTCAGCCTTCCAAACTGCTGAGATTACAGGTGTGAGCCACCACACTAGGCCCCGTGGTGAGTTCTTAGGCCTTACCTTACTTGCTCATTTGACTACAATAGCACTGGACAGTTATTACTCCCTCCTCTGCTTCTAGGAAACCACTCTGTTTTCTACCTACCATAGTATCTGTTCCTTTGTAGCTTCCTTTGTGCCACCTCTTGTCTCTGATCTCTAAGTTGAACTACCCCAGGCCTCAGTCCTCAGATGTTTGTTCTTCTCTATGTATACTCTCTCCCTATTGATCCCATACATGCACAAGGACTCAAATATGACATCTATATGCTAGAAACTGTTAAATTTATATTTTCAGCACAGACCTTTGCCCTAAGCTCTAGATTAACATATCCACATGCCTGCTCAGCATCTCTCTGTGGATATATAATAGTTACTGCAAACCTAACATGTCCAAAACTGCTGTCCTGAGTTCTACTCCCAAACTGGCTTCTCTCATAGTGTCCCTCATCTCAGTGAATGACAATGCAGTTATTTAATTCGCTTGAGCTACAAATCCTGGAGTCGTTTTTGACTTGCTTTCCTCTCTCACACTGCCCCAACCCCATCAAATTTTGTCTGCTCTACCTTCAGAATAGGCCCAGAATCTGATCATTTTTTACCACCTTCATTGCTACTACACTGGTCCAAGTCACCATCATCTCTAGGCTGGATTATTTTGACAGGTTCCTCACTGATCTCCCTGCCTCTGCCCTTGCTGCCTGCAATCAACACAGCTGTCAAAGCAGTCCTTTAGAAACACAAGTCAGCTCATGCCATTCTTCAAAATCTGTGGAATAGAAACCAAAGCCTTACAATGACCTATCAGGCTGCCTGAGCTCTATGACCTGAGCCCCACCTGCCACTTCTCTGACCTTGCCACCTACTGTTCTCTCCCTGGCTCACATCCCTGCAGCCATATGCTCTTTTATTTTCCCCCAAAATTGGAGGAATGTGTCCTGGACCAGTCTGATGAAGCCTGTGGTACTACTTCTGAAATAATATTTTCAAAAGTATAAAACAAAATATGCTGCATTTAAAGAAAACCAATTATAATCAAAATATAGGTATCAAAATATTAATAAGCCAAATATGTGATCGAATAATATATGTACTTCATTATTCATGCATCATATTTAAAAATCTAGCATTGGGTACAATAGTTACCATATTTTTTAAGTAGTGTTGGCATAAAAAAATATTTTGAGAGATCTGGTCACACTTGTAATGTGATACGAAAATATCTGTGACTTCCATTGGTGAGAGAATTAAAGACACTGCAACCTTAGTCTGTGACTTACATTCGTAATTGATAGAAGTGCTACATTTCAGCTAGAGTTGATGAAAAGATCACTGACTCCTGAATCCTATCTATGGATCCACGTGAGGCTCATGGTCCCCAGGTTAAGAACCCTGCTTCAGGGCCAAGGTGCTTGCTGTTCCCTCTGCCGGAAGTGCTCTCCCTAGAGATCTCCACACAGCTTGTTTAACCTGGCTGAAGGCCTCTGGTAAACCTTGTTTCAATGTAGAATTGACAACACCGCTTATAAGCTTCTTACCGAGGAGGAATAATGAATAAGCCAATGTATTTGAAATTGTTTAGGGTCTTTCACTGTAAGAGGCTTTATGTCTTGAGAAAACCTTACTCACTAATTTGGACTAATTGTAAGAGGCAAGTCTGAATTAATAAACATCCCTGAATTGTAAAATGCTTTCAAGTCTATGAATGGCTTTTTAAAATGTTCAGTCATTTAAGCAAGAATTACTTAGGGCCTTAAAGGAAACCACTTTAATTTATAAATATCGATTTATACTCATATTAACAATTGTGTATATGTTGTGGAGGCCAGTGAAGTAAGATTTTTTTCTCTTTCTAACTAGTATAACCCTTCTCTAAATTACCATAGATTCCAAAATAATAGTATCTGAGTTTCTGAGGATTTTACCATACAGTCAGCGCTTTATTATCTTTGCTACTTGGGAGAGAGCATTTGCACGAGTAACCAAAAAAGTCACGCTGATGTATCTATCTTTGGGATAGAATAGGGGTTTCTTTTAGTAAATGCATTCCCTAGTTTATTCATTTATGCATTCAACAAACATTCACACATCTAATCTTTGCCAGGCCTGTACTCATGATCTACTGAGGAGAACTGAGATTAATGCAGTAATAATGCTATAAAAGAGAGCGAATAATAAGAGTGAATTAAATAATATATGAAAGAGTAGATGGATGAATGAATGAATTGATCTCACACATATCTTAGAGCTAAAAGGGACCCCAAGAGAAAATTTAACAAGAAGTTAAAGACATGTTTCTGGGCTCTATTATTAACTTTTTAAAAGTTGGGGATAGGTGATGCAGGTAATACATTCAATCAAAAAACAAGACACTATACCATGAAGAGTCTGACTTCTGCTCCCGTTCCCATGCTTTCCCACATCTGCACAATATGTTCCTCCTTGCAGGTATCTTCCCTATTTTTCTCTCCAGTCTACATGAGGTACAGCTTCTGTGCTCCAGTGGCATCCAGTATTTTACCTTTATTGCATGCTTTTATCCTCTTATCTCTTTGTATTGCAGTTGGCTTTTTTGATGCATGGGCCCACTCTAGATTAAGGTCCGTGAGGAACTTAGTTCATCATTATATCCTTAGCATTGCCACAGAGTCTCACATAGAATAAGCACTCAAACATTTTTCAAGTGAATGAAATAATGGCAATAGTTGTACTGCATTGCAAAACATAAGATACGTAGCCAAAAGCTGTACTCAGAATAAAATTAATAGCTTTAAATGGTTTACTTTAAAATAAGCAAATTAAATGTTAAACTCAAAGAATTTTCTTGTAGGCTAGAAATAGAAGGAAATTTGTGTACCAAAAAAAAAAAGTATCATGCTTAAGAAAGAAACATTAGTAATATTTCCATTAAACTTGGAAACAAGACAAATATACCTGCTGTCTTAGACCACTGCGGCTGCTATAAGAAAAATGCTATAGACTGAGTGGCTTATAAACAACAGAAAATTTATTTCTTGCAGTTCTGGAGGATGGGAAGTCCAAGATTAAGCTTTTCATGTTGAAGGAGGTCCAAGATCAAGATGGGGATGGGGAGGGACACAAATATTCAGTCTTACGTACCTGCTATAGTGGTTATTATTCAGCATCGTTCTGGAGACACTTACTAATACAATAAGACAAGAAAAAGAAATCAGAAGTATACATATTGGAATGGAAGAGGAAATTGTCATTATGTGCAAATGATACAATTATTTACCTTAAAAAAATAAGAAAATCAATTAGAAAAACTATTCAAAATAATAATAAAGTTCAGTAAGATGACTAGAAACAAGATAAATATGCAGATGGGTATAGCTTTCCTAAGTGTTGGCAATAAACAGCTACAAAATACATTTTTAAAAATCTTGTTTACTGCAACAACAAAAAACTATAATGTGCATAGTAATAAATATATTAAGAAATGTATAACATCTACCTATATTGTGGTTAAGAAAGGTTCTGAATCAAATTTTACTGGTATAAATCTCAGATCCATCATTTAATAGCTGTGACCTTTCAAAAGCTTAAACTTTCTGTATGCATATATGTGTGGAAGAAAATACTAAAAAAGATATATGCACATGTGATTAGCATCCCTTCTGCTATTTAGGGCCAGCCTAGTTTTTATAACAAAATTTAAAACAAATCTCCCAGTGTATTAGTTTTCTATTGCTGCTGTAACAAATTAACACAAACTTAGAGGCTTAAAACAATACCCATATATCATCTCACCTATGTAGTGTAGGTCATGTTGGCACAGAATAGCTGAACTCAGTGTTCCACTTAGAGTATCTAAGGCCAAGATCAAGGTGGTTGCATGGCTGCCTTCCTTTCTGGAGGCTCTGGAAATAAATCTGCTTCCAAGCTTCTACAGGTTATTGGCTGAATCCCTTATCATTTTAGAACTGAAGTTCCCATTTGCTTGATAGCTGTCAGCTGAAGGCCACGCTCAGCTTTTAGAGGCCACCTGCACGCCCCAGCTCAGGGACGTTTTATCTTTAAAACTAGCAGTGGTGGGTCATGTTACTCTCACACTTTGAATCTCTCTGAATTCCTCTTCTGCCTCATTTCTCTTACTTTCTCTTTCTCCATATGTCCCTGATAGCTTCTGTGCTTCTCTTCTGATTTTAAGGACTTACAGAATTACAATGGGCCCACCCAGATATCTCCCCATTGTGTGGCCTGCTGATTAGTAACCTTAATTACATCTGCAAATTCCCTTCACACCAGTGCCTAGATTGATATTTATTGAGTAATCAAAGGATGAGAATCTTGCGGCAATGTCTTTAGAATTCTGCCTACCATACTTGAATCATACAAAGCCACAGGATTAAGGACAAAAAGTCCCAAGGGCAACCATCTCAGTTTCCAATTTTTAAAACTTCAAATAGTATATCTGAACATAATGAAGTTCCTACTCCTCTTTCAAATTCCTTTCACAGATGCCACAGTTGAAATCTAAAGTGCTTTGTCCAAGGCTATGGAACTAATAACTATTGAGAATGAGAACAAAGCCTCACCCCAACCCAGCCAAGATAGTGCTCTTTCCCCTATGCATTTCCACCTCCTCTTTGAATAGAAATTTAGTTTTTTTTTCACCTTGAGTTTTCAGGCAATACCTCAGTGCCAATATCAGTTTTGGGTTTCCACAAGTAAATTTAAGCATTTCTAGATCATCAGTTTCCTCTAAAGCCACACAATGACTTCCTTAAGAGACTTGAATATTCAGCTTGATGTAATGGACAGAACTGGACCTGAAGTCAAAAGGCTTACCAGGTTCCTCAATTGTGAGATACAGCTAGCAATGACTGCCTCCCAAGAAATAGGAATAACTATGAGAATTCAAGTGTCACCATGTTCATGGAGCATGCATTTTGCCTACTGTAAGGTGTGTTGCACATGTCATGATAATAGTGGTGGCATCTTTTTTTTTTTTTAAGTCAGAAAACCATGCCATGTCTTCTCCATTCTCACTAGCCAGAGCACTGCAAGAGGAGAAAACATCCCCCAAAACAGTTGCCCAGAGCAATCTTGGCATCATCTGAAGCTATTCCAGCTCTTAAGAACCAGATGAAGTCAGGTGCAATGGGAGGCTGAGGTGGGGGATCGCTTGAGCACAGGAGTTCGAGACCACCCTGGGGAATATGGTGAAATCTTGTCTTTACAAAAATTACAGAAATTAGCTGGGTATGATGGCTTGCACCTGTAGTCCCAGCTACTTGGAGGCTGAGGAAGAGAGGGTCACTTGAGCCCAGGTGGTTGCAGTGAGCCAAGATTGTGCCACTGCATTCTAGCCTAGGTGACAGAGGTAGCCTCCATCTCAAAAAGGAAGGAAGGAAGGAAGGAAGGAAGGAAGGAAGGAAGGAAGGAAG